>NC_036853.1:43092518-43209820 GCF_002910315.2 Salvelinus sp. IW2-2015
TTTTGCCGGTATTGAAGCGGGGCACCATGTGAGGCGTACAGTCGCGTGGTGGGTGTTTTGGGCTTTTGCGTGACAAACTGGATGGCACTTGTGAGCTGCATCAATTTGAGTAGAGTGTGTGAGGCCTATTTTGTAATAACTCGCCGACGTCGGGATTGTAAGGTGTCGTTTTAGAGGGTTATTTTGGCACGCACGAGTGAGGATGCTGTTGCAATTGGAACGATTCTTGATTTATATTTTGGTATTAAATCTTATGTGAGTTGGAAGCGAGAGTTTAGTCTACACACTACGATTTGTAGTTGTCACATATCAACTCAATATTCACAGTAGTGTGTTGAGCACGGGCGGGCAAGGGCGGGCAGCGCAGTTGAAGAGCTGCATTAGTTTTACTTGCATTTAAGAGCAGTTGGAGGCCACGGAAGGAGAAGTTGTATGGCATTGAAGTCGTCTGGAGGTTTAGTTAAACACAGTGTCCCAAAGAAGGTCAAGGTATACAGAATGGTGTTGTCTGCAATAAGGTGGATCAAAGAATCACCAGCAGCAGAGCCACATCATTGATGTATACAGAGAAGAGAGTCGGCCGGGAATTGAGCCTGTGGCACCCCCATAGAGATGACCAGAGGTCCGGACTACAGGCTCGATTTGACACACTGAACTCTATGAGAGAGAGTGTTGGATCTCTCGTTTCTTCTCTCTCCTTTGTGTAGGAATCAACTTCTATCTCTTAGAGTTCAGTGTGTCAAATCGGAGGGCCTGTATGATCCGGACCTCTGGCAGTCTCTATGGGGGTGCCACAGGGCTCAATTCCCGGGCCGACTCTTCTCTGTATTACATCCATGATGTGGCTCTTTGCTGCTGGTGTTCTTTGATCCACCTTATTGCAGACAACACCATTCTGTTACCTCTGACCCTTCTTTGGACACTGTGTTAACTACCTCCAGACGAGCTTCAATGCCATACAACTTCTCTTCGTGGCTCCAACTGCTCTTAAATGCAAGTAAACTAAATGGATGCTCTTCAACTGATCGCCTGCCCGCATTGCCCGCCCGTCCAGCATCACTACTCTGGACGGTTCTGATTTAATATGTGGACGAATTACAATACCTAGGTGTCTGGTTAGACTGTAACATCTCCTTCCAGACTCACAATTAGCATCTCTAATCCAAAATTTAAATCTAGACATGGCGTCCTATTTTTGCAACAAGCATCCTTCACTCGTGCTGCCATAACATACCCTCGTAAAACTGACCATCCTACCAATCCTCGACTTCGGGCGATGTTATTACAAAATAGCCTCCAACACTCTACTCAAAATTGGATGCAGTCTATCACAGTGCCATCGTTTGTGCACCCCCATATACTACACCACTGCGCCTGTACGCTCTCATTGTCGGCCCTCGGCTTCATAACTCGTCGCCAAACCCACTGGCTCCAGGTCATCTACAAGTCTCTGCTAGGTAAAGCCCTGCCCTATCTCAGCTCACTGGTCACCATAGCAGAACCCATCCGTAGCACGCACTCCAGCAGGTATATCTCACTGGTCACCCCCAAAGCCAATTCTTTCTTTGGCGCCTCTCCTTCAGTTCTCTGCTCAAATGACTGGAACGAACTGCAAAATCACGAAAGTTGGAGATCTCTATCTCCCTCACAAGCTTTTAGCACCAGTTGTCAGAGGCAGCTCACAGATCACTGAACCTGTACATAGCCCATCTGTCACGAATCCCGCTTCCTGGTCTGTTTTTGCCTGTGTTCTGTCCTGGATTGTTTTCTTCTGTCCTGGAACGCACCCTGTCTGGTTGCGGGCGACGTAGCTAGTTGGGAGATCTCTGATTTCCCGCACCTGTTATCCCATCAGCTATCTGCACACCTTTGGTCCGATCATCACCCTCCACTTCAGTCTTGACCTGACATCCTTCCTGCCGGATCGGTGTCGCATGACACAGTATGTTGGTGCCAGCGTATCAGCCTCCAGTTTGATAGAGTTTGTTTTTGTTGTTTTGTACGTTTTGCTTTGCCTTGAACTTACCTCCGTTTGTTCTGTCTACAGTCATTCACCCGGACTCCCCCCATCCCTGCCTGGTTTGTCGGTGCTCTCTGTTACTCCCTTGGATCTGCCTATTCACTCCCATCAACTCACCTCCCGCTGTCCCGCTCGCCACCTGGATCTTTCTACGTTTAAACTTGTAAATAATCCTTCGTTACTCTCCTTGTCCTAGTCTCTCTCTGGTTCTATTTTAGAAAACCGTGCCACCATCTGTAAATAGCCACTCAACTCATCCCCATACTGCTTTTATTTATTTTATCTTGCTCCTTTTGACCAGTATCTCTATGCAACATCTCTTCTGCACACTTACCATTCAGTGTTTATATTGCTTATATTGTAATTATTCTTGCGCTCACCATGGCTATTTATTGCCTTTACCTCCCTTATCTCTTCATTTGCACATACTGTATATAGACTTTTTCTACTGTATTATTGACTGTATATTTGTTTATTTGATGTGTAACTCTGTGTTGTTGTATGTGTCGAACTGCTTTGCTTTATCTTGACCAGGTCGCAGTTGCAAAGGAGAACTTGTTCTCAACTAGCCTACCTGGTTATAAGGTGAAAACATGTAAAAATAAAATAGGGAGGAGGTCAAAGACCCTGGCAGTGTGGTGCCGGACAACAACCTCTCCCTCAACATGATCAAGACAAAGGAGATGATCGTGGACTACAGAAAAGAGGCCGAGCACGCCCCCATTTCTCATCGCGGCTGCAGTAGTGGAGCAGGTTGAGAGCCTTCAACTTCCTTGGTGTCCACATCACCAATGAACTGTCATGGTCAAAACACACCAAGACAGTTGTGAAGAGGGCACGACAATGGCCTATTCCCCCTCCGGAGACATTTGGTATTGGTCCTCAGATTCTCAAAAAGTTCTTCAGCTGCACCATCGAGAGCATCCTGACTGGATGCATCACCGCCTGGATTGCAAATGCTCGGCCTCCGACACCAAACGACACTACGAGGTAGTGCGTATCCTGCCAGTACATCACTGGGCCAGCTTCTCGCATCCAGGACCTCTATAGCAGGCGGTGTCAAGAGAAGGCCCTAAAAATTGCCAAGCTTCCGCCACCCTAGTCATAGACTGTTCTCTTTGCTACACACGGCAAGCGGTACTGGAGCACCAAGTCTAGGTCCAATATTTTTACAGCTCTCTACCTTCTAATAGACTTGAACATGCTAACCAATGGCTACAGCTAACCCCATTTTACCTGTTGTTTATTGACAACTTTCGCAACTTATATGGCTTTGCTTAAGTAATAAAAATTTTAAACAAACAGATGTAACACGACCGCTCAGCGAAACTGCCTGCCGCCATCTTATAATGCGATGTAATGTTTTTACGCTGCTCTACTCTCTGTCTATTTTCTATGCATAGTCACTTATCTACTACTGTACTATTACTAATACACTCGACTAACCTGTCTGCCCCATTGACCCTGCTCTATAGCCTCGTTTATTTTTTTTTTTGTTATTTTTCTATTTCTTATTTTATTTTTTTAAATGTATTGTTACTTCAGTTTATTTGTATAATACTTTCTTAACCATAATGTGTTTCTGTAAACTGCTATTGTTGGTTAAGGCTTTGTAAGTAAGGTCTACCCTGTTGTATTCGGCGCATGTGACATATACGATTTGATTTGAATTCCATGCCTCATTCGAGATGTTAGCAGGACTTCATTTATTCGAATAAAGCCTCATTAAACATGTCAACAGTTTATTCTTGTCTGTCACTTCACTCATTTGAGGTCAATTTCAGCGAACGCAGAGGAGTTTGTGTTGCATTCATGATTTATGTTTTCCGATAATTTCTCTCAGGTTATTGAGGTTGACTTCGTAGATTCCTTTCGATAGCATCTTGCTTTTGTAATAAAAAGTGCACTTATTTCTTCATGCCCTGAAATAACTGACATTCCGCCCGCGGATTATCCTTTCTGGCTTTGCCATTGTGTATTTTGTTCACTGGATCAATAGATATCCTGTCCGGATCTTGTCAATCTCTCATTAACACGGTACTTTTGAGAGGGGTGTTTATCACAGATAGTAGAAAACACATGGAATGAAATGGAGAATGCTCTTCTATCTGGAATAAGTCGTAATCATCCAAGTTGCATGCTTAAAGTTCATGCAGGAATGTCAGTACAGAACTGTGTGAAAATGTTGGATTTTGGGTGTCTTCTATCTGCAAGCAACTGAACATGATCACTTAAATCCTAGGGAAAATCGATCGCATCGACCGGTTTTATAGTGGATTGTTAGTTTAGAATACTCGTCCTTGACTTAGAGACTGCTTTGAATGAGTCTTATGACTGCATTAATATATGAGTAATTCATGTATTGCCACAAGTGTCTCTTATTGCACAGTTCTCTTTAATCAACCCATGAGGAACCATTATTTTGGCCCAACCATGCATTAGTTTCAGCCAAGAATCCAGGGGATTACTATTTGCAGATGGAGTGTCCATAACATCCATTAATTCTATAGTTCACAGCTTTCAATAACTGCATGTTCATGCTAAAAACTGCTAAGCCTTAGGTTACTGACGCACATATCTAATTTTATATTAGGATGGTCGTATATCTACCGGTTTTACTTGCTCGGTACGCACTGGATAAGCTATGACATCACAGGAAGAGCTGATTGTAAGATTTCTGGAACCAGGTGTCAGACAGAACTAAGACATTTTGGTGGGCAGTAGTTGAACAGACTTTGTAATGCACCGATGTTTCGATCAGTCGATTTAGCATGTCACCTTGGGTACTAGTCAACCGTACTGGCTATCTTGGTGTATGTTCTGCAACCAACGCTAATGTGCTTATGAAGCACTATGTATAGCTCCAAAAGGAAGTAATAACCTTTGATTCTGTTGTCTTCTACATAATATCACTTTCTATTAATGCTGCTGCGTAATCGCTGTAGTAACTTTATTTAAGATAAATTCCAGGCTTACAGTGCCTCTGAACAAACAAAAACATTTTTTTAGCCCAGACCAATACCTGTAAGTGCAGAATGTTTTATGAGATGTCACAGTAAGAGATAAAATGTTAACACAAGTCGAGGACCTGTGAAGATAAAAGTGAGTTACCCATCAGTCAAGTAGGGTTCTAACGCTTATCTCTGCGGTTAAGAGATGAGATTGTCGTTTGATAGCTGAGACATGCAGATGAGCCAACATCCGATGTAGCTGGCAGCAATTAATAACCAAGTTGTACGAAAATATCATTTAACCATAATTCCAACACTTCACTAAGCAAGAAAAGAAAATAATTAATATGTTCAGCTGTAATGCTACAGTCTAGTAGATTAGAACACAAAGTGTGTGCCTGACGCGTTTTTTTACTGCTGCCGCCGCGGCGCGCTGCAGGGAGAATGATACATAGTGTATTCAGACATGCTTGCACACCCATGCTCATGGCGGCTCACGAGCATCTTGCGTGCCAGGGCCTAATAGATATAGGTTCTATGTGCTGCAAGTCCAGCCGTTCTTCTCTCATTGGTTTTAGTGTGATTAACCAGGGCATCTCTCCGAGATGGTTTTGAGAGATCTTCATACCCATGTGGTGTGATTGAAAGTGGACCTGAGCCATTAAGTTTGGTGTCCACGGCATATAAACAGTCCAAAGTAAAAGAGCCTGAGGAAGAGGAGAGATGTGAGAAGGAATTCGGTGTACGTTTTCTACTGCTGGACTGAATTGTCGAGGAAGTAGAGACCTGTTGGGTCATTTCAGGTAGATAACAACTAGATGTTTTAATCCGCAGGATAAGAAGCTAGCAACAGCAGTAGCTAATAGGACAAAGTACTAGGATTGCATAAATGTTTACTGCTTTCGACCTTCCCCAAATTAATTCCTATTGGTTCAGAGTTGTTTTGATTATCTTAAACTGTCTTGTCGTCTCGCGTTGGTTAGTTGGACAAGATAACATTATGACGGATGCGCACGCGCGACAGCCGTTTGGGTCTCCGTGTGTGGAACGCCTCTGCCGTTGAAACGCCGCAACGCAGGATATGTTGCTGACGAGGCGATTTTCGCCAGTGTGTGGCACTGGAACATTTGGGCCCAGGTCACTTGCAGGTCAAGGCTACCTCACAGTGTAGCAGAAGCGGCCCATTGATCGCGCAATACCGGTGCGGTCCCCCGGTCTGGTACGGGCGGACTTATTTCTGCGTAGGAAGCGCCAGCGGCAATCTGCGTATGTCGCAAGCAGAAGCGGACCTCACCGCACAGAAGCAGGCAGGGATATTTCGGTCCCACGTGTTGAGGCAGCGTGCTTCACATGGCGGAAGATATGCGCTCCTGTGGCTGTTAGAGGGAGGGCTCCAGCTCGGCACGATCTCATCGGTTAGAACAGGCTGCTTGGTTGGTTGTCTTTGTATGCGATGTAATGGCGATTAGAGGTACTGGTTACTAAGTGCTACAGTGAGAGCGAGAACCACATTCCTTTAATCTTAGAGTAGCTCATTAGAATTATGTGTCGCGTCGGATATGTGTACCTGTGAATCTGTCCCTCAGTAAGCTCATTTTGGGGAGAGTGGCTAGATGACGACAAGGTACCTCAGCATCCTGATACATGTGTGAAATTTTGATAATGTATGTGATTACAATAGATAGGTTATTTTTCTGGTGAGTTTAAATATGACTGGCTTTTCTCAGGCGTGCCCACGTCAAGGAGAAAGCTTCAAAGCTGTACGGCTACTCACCAGTGGTACTACTAGGTCGTCAACAAACACATGAGATGAAATTCATCACACATTATTGTAGCACTTTTACTAATGCTGAATGGAATTTAGTTGAAAGCAGCTATCCAGAGGGGCACAACATGCTAGTAGGTGTCACTAAATAGTAGCCCTACCTACGAAAACCAAAGCTCCAAGCTGGACCTAATATTATCGTGAATAAGAGTTGCATACTAATAATTTCTGTGAGTGAGCTCTTATGTTGTTGATGAAATAGTTATTGTTGGTCGTGTGTGTAATGAACCAGCAACAACGTTGCACCTTGACACATTTATGCAATTGCTTATCGCAGTTTAATAGCCTGCACTAAGGTCTGGCTGTCGAGCGATTTGCAAACTATGCAAATTGAGTATCATGTGATAAACTTAATAAAACAAGAAGAACTATACTATGAACAAGATAAATCACATAATATATGTAAAAAACAGAACGCATAATTACAATTTTGGGCAAAAAGCAACTCGCTCCTCATCTATTTGAATCAGATGGCTCATTCTACAACACCATCAGCTTATTGTCAAACTACTTTATGATATTTTCATGGCTATTTAGCCTTAGGCCAAATCGACCAAAGATACGTGCACTTGGCATGCCAAGTATTTTGACAAACATTATGACAGAAAGCTTGTCACACCTGACTAATTTCACCTGTCCTTGTGCTTGCTCTCCCTCCTAACCCAAGCCTGCCTGCCGTCCTGTACCTGCATGACTCTGATGTCACGAACTCTGCCTGCCTCTTGCCTGCCCGTGTTTCGTATATAATCATCTTGAGAATTATATCCGCTCTCCCGTGTCTGTACTGTCGTGATACACGCTTTATTTAGATTCTGTAAGTATAGTGTGAAGGTGAAAAATTGTGTTGGCTACAACTTGGAGCAGCTGGGGTTGACACTGTGGATGGAATATTTACTGGATAATAGTGGGAACGATATTGCCGACTGGGTGCTGCTTGCATATTTCAAATTATAGGCGTACTAGAAGATGTGTCCCTCTGCTGGGGAAGCAGAAGTTATTTGCTACCTAATAAAGCCTCAATCAGACCTGTTCCGAATCCTTTAAACTTTAAAAAATATGTGTCCTGTTACTGGCTATTCTACAGTATAATGACTTCACGACGCTTACGAGTGACATCAACAAGCAACGACTTACACACTATTACTGAGCATCTGGCTGGAGAAGGTATAAAAAGATGTGGGGCTGTTTTTTTGTAGTCAGTGCGGCTATTGAACATTATCAGTATTGTCTGTTGCTGGAAAAAGGTAATGTGTTATGGCTGTACACCCGTCGTGCATAACTGTGGTAGAGTAGTTGCTAACAGAACACATGCGGGGTGGGTTCTTTAATGGAAGCCTCTCCCAGCCTTCCTTTGATATAAAGCCGTGTGTCTATGTATCCGGATGACGACTAACGTCAGCTATAATCGGCTAGAATCGACCGCAACACTTCACAAGGCTGCAGTTATTTCAGATGGTGGCAAGGAATAAGTGAGTGTAAATAATTCAAAAACTAAGTTATGTGATTTGAGACAAATCTGCGTTCACGACCCATAACCTCAATAAGTTGAATTGAGAAGTTGAGGAGACTAAACTGCGTGTGGTGAACCTGGATTGTAAACGTATCGGATGTGGTCAAAAGACATTTTGATACAACAGTAGCTGTGGTATGGGTGAAGTCGTTTCCATATAAAGCATGCTGCTTCGCAATTAACAGTGGTCTCCAGGCGCACCATTGTCGAGCAGGCTGGCTACGCCTGTTGTTGCGGTGCGATAGTTCAGGCGTGGTCAGGTGACACAAGAAAGGATTAGGAAGGATGCAATTGCTCAGAACAGGGCCAGGAGCTGCCCTGATGCACCAGCCGAGGCTAACTTATAGTGTGCATTCAATTACTGGGCTTAAGTGGAGGGAGGATGACTTCATACTAGGCTTGGTATATGTGTGGAGAGGTATTAGGACATTTAAACGCACCAAGCTGTCTGTAATGTGAACTATGCAATACAACTCGACATGCCTACGCCACAAACATGCCACTAGAGTTATCTTCACAATCCTTAATCCGAACCAGACATTGGAGCGACAATACTACATAAAGCCATGACCAATGGAATCTATTCTAATCAAGTTTATCAATGCAGGTAATTTAGATAAAAACATCTTTTTATTTCTTTTAAATAAAAAAGCCATAAGAGCATCTCCAGTTAGTTGTAGAGTCGATGTGTTGTCTGCGCCAGGTAGATGGGTGAGGACTGGAGGAGAGTGTGGAGAGTGAAGAAAAGCTGAGGGGTTAGGTAACCTGATAACCCACGGTGGCCTCACATGGGGCTATCAGGTCAGACACCCAGGGCACCAACAACAGCACAGCAGGTCAGGGCAGAACACAAGTGCGCACAGAGCCGCACTTGCAGGACGCCGAGAACCGGGTTCTGCCGTGAACAATAGGTTGTGCCCACAACTAAGCTAGACAGTTATTCTGGTAATGCCACACAAGTCTAAGGTGCAGTTCCATCAGCGTGTTTTCTGAAGCTCTCTTTTACATAACACACTCGCAAGTAGATGTCGCAACGAACAATCTATTTGCCATTGCACATTTTTCTCGTAACATTTTGCACTATTAAATAACACTCTTTGGTTGATTGAGGTCATTATGCAAGGGATCTGCTTTTGTCTGTTGTCTGTACTGCTGTCTCTGGTCTTCTATGCTGTCTGTCCTGTCTGTCTGTCTGTCTGTCTGTATCGGTCTTGTCTGTCTGTCTCTGTCTGTGTTCTGTCGTTGTCGTGCTGTCTGTCTGTTGTCGTCTGTCTGTCTGTCTGTCTGTCGTCTGTCTGTCTGTTGTCGGTGTCTGTGCTTTGCTTTCCTAGGGTATTCTACAGAGGCTTTTCGGAGTTAAATTGGGGAACGGCAGTCCACAAACAAGGTCTGTTTGTCTAGTGTACAAAGTGATTTATTTTGGGGGGGGGGCAAAACACAGGGCTGAGAGCTCATGGAGGGCATTCTGAAGGGCAGTGCTGGGTTTGGCATGCCCTCTGCCAATTGTATTGGTCCTTTCTTAACTTCAGTGGCGAGCATGGCGCTGGTACGCCAAGTTAGTGGGTATTATCTGCGCACCTACGTCAATGTATGCACAGACTGTAAGTTCTTTGCGATAAAGATCTTGCAAAATGCATATTTAATGTTAGTATCTAAGTAGTTTCAGAAGCATCTATCGAGAGGAGTGTGTTTTGTTGGACACAGCTACTGTTGTACAACCCAGCCAGCATGGTAACATTTCATGGCAGGAAGGTCGCTTTGTGATGTCAGGACGCTTGGCCTGGGTATTATTGGGTCAGGCGAGAGAGATGACGTGCAGCAAGTCAGGGGAAAACACTACGATACAGACTGGAAACCAGAGAGCCGGCACAATAATCACAGTCGACCAATAACAATATGTTAAAAAACAGCAACTGAGAAAAAAAGATTTTATACATACTTGTTAGCAACTCACTTCAATGTACACAGAATCATATATAAACATATAAGTATGAGGGTTGAAGCCCAAATAGGAAAAATATCACTCATTTAAGTAAATACATGATTGATGGGCGTGGCATGCGGTTAGACATGGTCTACAGGGGAGTCAGATCTCGAGGTGAAAGAATGATTATTTCAGTTTGTCTTTGAACGATGGAAGATAGATGATTTAGAGAAGTGTTTTTACGCTAGTAAAAAGGCTGCATTAGGAGTGCTACTTAGATCTGCTCCATGTACTGTATGTACTTGTACGTGCATTCGGAAAGATTCAGTACCTTTGATTTTTGCCATTTGTTACGTGCAGCCTTTTCTAAAATGAATAAACATTTATAAAAGTCTAAACAATACCATATGATGCAAAGTGAGAAACAGGTTTATAGTTTTGCAATGTTATTAATAAAACCAAACAGATAAGATAACCTTCTTTATTAAGTATCAGACCTTTGCTTATGAACTCAAATTTAGTGTTGTGCTCCTGTTTCCCATTGATCATCATTGAATGTTTTCACATTGATTGGAGTCCACTCTGTGGTGAGTCAATTTGATTGGACATGATTTGGAAAGGCACAACGGTCTGGTCTATTAGGGTCCCACGGGTTAAGTGGCATGTCAGAGGAGAAAACGCAGAGCCATGAGATCAGATAGTTGTCAAGCCGTAGAGCTCCGAGCCGTTGTGATCGACGGCACCAGATCTGGGGTAGGGCAAATGATTGCTACCTGCGGACAGCCAGAACCCCCAAGAAGCTCTGCTGCAGGATCTATGCCTGGCGCATGCGCACGACAACGCCATGGCAACCTTCTGGTGATTACGATGCATAGTTTATGGAGAAGCCACTGGCTCCAGGTCATCTACAAGTCTCTGCTAGGTAAAGCCCTGCCTTATCTCAGCTCACTGGTCACCATAGCAGAACCCATCCGTAGCACGCACTCCAGCAGGTATATCTCACTGGTCACCCCCAAAGCCAATTCTTCCTTTGGCCGCCTCTCCTTCCAGTTCTCTGCTGCCAATGACTGGAACGAACTGCAAAAATCACGAAAGTTGGAGACTCTTATCTCCCTCACAAGCTTTAAGCACCAGTTGTCAGAGCAGCTCACAGATCACTGCACCTGTACATAGCCCATCTGTCACGAATCCCGCTTCCTGAGTCTGTTTTTGCCTGTGTTCTGTCCTGGATTGTTTTTCCGGTGTCCTGGAACGCACCCTGTCTGGTTGCCGGGCGACGTAGCTAGTTGGGAGATCTCTGATTACCCGCACCTGTATCCCATCAGCTATCTGCACACCTGGTCCTGATCATCACCCCTCCACTTCATAAGCTCTGACCTGACATCCATTCCCTGCCGGATCGTTAGCCATGAACAGTATGTTGTGCCAGCGTATCAGCCTCCAGTTTGATAGAGTTTGTTTTGTTGTTTTGTACGTCTTGCTTGCCTTGAACTTACCTCCGTTTGTTCTGTCTACAGTCATTCACCCGGAACACTCACCCCATCCCTGCCTGGTTGTCGGTGGCTTCTGTTACTCCCTTGGATCTGCCTATTCACTCCCATCAACTCACCTCCGCTGTCCGCTCCGCCACCTGGATCTTTCTACGTTTAAACTTGTAAATAAATACTCACCTTCGTCCTACTCTCCTTGTCCTAGTCTGCTTCTGGGTTCTATTTTAGAAAACCGTGACACCATCTGTAAATAGCCCATCCAACTACCTCATCCCCATACTGTATTTATTTATTTATCTTGCTCCTTTGCACCCCAGTATCTCTACTTGCACATTCATCTTCTGCACATCTACCATTCCAGTGTTTAATTGCTATATTGTAATTACTTCGCCACCATGGCCTATTTATTGCCTTTACCTCCCTTATCCTACCTCATTTGCACATACTGTATATAGACTTTTTCTACTGTATTATTGACTGTATATTTGTTTATTTGATGTGTAACTCTGTGTTGTTGTATGTGTCGAACTGCTTTGCTTTATCTTGACCAGGTCGCAGTTGCAAAGGAGAACTTGTTCTCAACTAGCCTACCTGGTTAAATAAAGGTGAAATAAAACATGTAAAAATAAAATAGGGAGGAGGTCAAAGACCTGGCAGTGTGGTGCCAGGACAACAACCTCTCCCTCAACATGATCAAGACAAAGGAGATGATCGTGGACTACAGAAAAAAGAGGGCCGAGCACGCCCCCATTCTCATCGACGGTGCAGTAGTGGAGCAGGTTGAGAGCTTCAACTTCCTTGGTGTCCACATCACCAATGAACTGTCATGGTCAAAACACACCAAGACAGTTGTGAAGAGGGCACGACAATGCCTATTCCCCCTCCGGAGACATTTGGTATTGGTCCTCAGATCCTCAAAAAGTTCTTCAGCTGCACCATCGAGAGCATCCTGACTGGATGCATCACCGCCTGGTATAGCAAATGCTCGGCCTCCGACCACAAAGCACTACAGAGGGTAGTGCGTATGGCCCAGTACATCACTGGGGCCAAGCTTCCTGCCATCCAGGACCTCTATAGCAGGCGGTGTCAGAGGAAGGCCCTAAAAATTGCCAAAGACTTCCGCCACCCTAGTCATAGACTGTTCTCTCTGCTACCACACGGCAAGCGGTACTGGAGCACCAAGTCTAGGTCCAAAATACTTTTTAACAGCTTCTACCTCTAAGCCATAAGACTCCTGAACAGCTAACCAAATGGCTACAGCTAACCCCCATTTACCTGTTGTTTAATGACAACTTTCGCAACCTATAATGGCTTTGCTAAGTAATAAAAACTTTAAACAAACAGTGTAACACAACACGCTCAGCGAAACTGCCCTGCCGCCATCTTATAAATGCGATGTAATGTTTTTACGCTGCTGCTACTCTCTGTCTATTTTCTATGCATAGTCACTTTACCTCTACCTACATGTACATATTACCTCAATTACCTCGACTAACCTGTGCCCCTGCACATTGACCCTGTCTATAGCCTCGTTATTATTTTTTTTTATTGTTATTTTTCTATTTCCTTATTTTATTTTTTTAAATGTATTGTTTACTTCAGTTTATTTAGTAAATACTTTCTTAACCATAATGTGTTTCTTAAAACTGCATTGTTGGTTAAGGGCTTGTAAGTAAGGTCTACACCTGTTGTATTCGGCGCATGTGACATATACGATTTGATTTGATTCACTGCCTCATTCGAGATGTTAGGAAGGACTTCATTATCAAATAAAAGCTCATTAAACATGTCAACAGTTTATTCTTGTCTGTCACTTCCATTGAATTTGAGGTCAATTTCAGCAGAAGACCAGAGGAGTTTGTGTTAGCATTCATGGATTTAATGGTTTTCGATAATTTCGTCAGGTTATTGAGGTTTGACTTGGTAGATTCCTAATCGAAGCTAGATTTGCATTTCTGTAAATAAAAAAGTGCACTTATTTCTCAGTGCCCTGAATAACTGACATTCAGCCCGGGAATTACCCTTTCTGGCTTTGGCCCATTGTGTATTTTGTTCATGGATCAAATCAGATAATTTCCCTGTAAACCAGAGATTGTCTCTACCTCTTAACCGGTACTTTTTGAGAGGGGCGTGTTTATCACAGATAGTAGAAACACATGGAATGAAAATAGGAGAATGCCTCTTCGATATCTGGAATAAKCGTAATCCTATCCAAGTTGCATGCATAAAGTTCATGCAGGAATGTCAGCTCACAGAACTGTGTAAAATGTTGGATTTTGGTGTCTCTACTGCAAGCAACTGCACAATGATCACTTAAATCATTAGGGAAAATACCATCGGCCGAGTATTTATGTGGATTGTTAGTTAGAATAACATCGTCTTGACTTAGAGATGTCTTTTGAATTGAGTCTTATGACTGCATTTATAATATGAGTAAAATTCAATGTATTGCACAGTTCTCTTATTGCACAGTTCTCTTTAAATCACCCATGAGGACCATTTAATTTTTCCCCCAACCATGCATTAGTTCAGCCAGAGAATCCAGGGATTCTACTTTTGCAGATGGAGGTCCATAACATCCTATTAATTCTAWGTTCACAGCTTTCAATAACTGCATGTTCAATGCTAAAAACTAGATAAAGACCTTAGTTCACTAACCACATATCTAATTTTAATATAGATAGCTATACCTACCCCCTTACTTCATCGGTCACATGGATAAACATTATAACCATCCAAGCCGATAGACTGATTTAGATTTCTGAAGCCAGGTGTCAGACAGAACTAAGACATCTTGGTCAGCAGTGTGAACCCAGACTTTAATGACCATTTTCAGCATCAGCTTCCTTACATTAATATGCATCAGTCCCAACCCTGATCTAGTTCTTAAAATAATTTATTGGTTTTGGATGAATGTTTCCTGACACCAAAAGCAGAAGAATAATGAAACACCTTGATTTGTTGCTTCCTAAAATCTCGCTGCACTTAGATTATTTAAAATAATCCAAGCTACAGTCATCTGAAACAACAAACACATTTTTTTAGCCAGACCAAACCTTGTAGATGAGAATGTTTTATGAGCATGTCACAGTAAGAGTCAAATGGTAACACAATGAGATCCCTCTGAAAGATAAAAGCTGATATACCATCAGTCAAAGTAGGGTTTAACGGTATCTCTGCGGTAAAGAGATGAGATTGGTTTTGATAGCTGAGACTATGCAATGAGCCACAACCCATGTAGGCAGCAATTAAAACCATTTGTACAAAAATATCAATTTTAACCACTAATCCAACAACTCACTAAAACAAAAAGAAAACAAATTAAAATGTTCAGCTGTAGCCTACAGGTCTAGTAGAGTTAGAAACCAAGTGTGTGCCTGAGCGCGTTGTTGTCTTACATGCTGACCGCACCGCTCGCGCTGCAAAATAAATGTACACATACATGTTATTCAATCATTGCACCCACACTGCTCATGCGCCTCAGCGAGCATCTGCGTGGCCAGGCGCTAAAATAGAAATAGGTTCTATGTGCTGCAAGTCCGGCCTCTCCAATCTCCTCATTGGTTTTTAGGTGCATATAACCACGTGCCATCTCCTCAATGGTGTTTAGGAGCATATACCCATGTGGGTGATTGAAAGATGAACTGAGCACAATAAAGTTGGTTGCCAACCGCTATATACAGTCCAAAGTAAAAAAGAAGCCTGAGGAAGGAGGAGAGATGATGAGAAAGGAATTCGGTGTACGTTTCATCTGTGGATTAATTGTCGGAGTAGAGGACCTTGTGCATTTCAGGTAAAATAACAACCTAATGTTTATATCCCAGGACAAATTAGCTAGCAACAGCAAGCTAGCTAAATAGGACAAAGCTAACTAAATTGCCATAAATGTTTAATGCTTTCGACCTGTCCCCAAATTAATGTCATTGGTTCAGAGTTTGTTTTGATATTTTAACCTGCTTGTCGTGATCGCGTTTGGTGTAGTTGGACAAAATACATTTATGCRCGATGGCGCACGCGCGCAGCCGGTTTGGGTTCCGTGTTAGAACGCCATCGCGTTGAACAGCCGCAGCAGGAATGTGCTGACAGGGATTTCGCCCAGTGTGTGGATCTGGACATTGCGCCCAGTCACCTTGCAGTAGGCTACCTCACAGTGAAGCAGCAGCGGGCCCAGTAGATCCGCCAATCACCGGTGGCGAGTCCACCCSGTGGGGGATATCCTGGGCTAGGAAGCCCAGCGCATCTAGACGTTATGTCGCAGCGCAGATAGCGACCCCCAACTTCCACCGCACAGCAAAGCAAGGCAGGATATTCGTCCCAACGTGTCTAGACAGTCTGTCACAGCACAGATGTATCCTCTCTTGGCTTTCAGGGAGGGCACCACACCGGCACGATCTCATCGTGTAGAAACCAGCTGCTTGGTTGGTTGTCTTATAAATGCGATGTAATGGCATTACAGATACATGGTTATAAGTTCTACAGAAAAGACAGAAACCACATTCCTGTAAATCTTAGAGTAGCTCATGTTAAATACTGTTGAAGTAATATGGCTACATGTTAATCTTCCTCAGTTAAAGCTCATTTTGGTGGGAAGCTGCTATAGACCAACAAGTGCTAACAGTCAGCATCTGGATAACATGTGTGAAATGTTTGATAATGTATGTGATATCAATAGATAGGTATATTTTCTGGGTGATTTAAATATTGACTGGCTTTCATCAGGCTGCCCACTCAAGAGAAAGCTTCAAACTGTAACTAGTGCCTGCAACCTACCAGGGTCGTTACAAACAACACATGAATGAAATCATCAACATGTATTGATCACATCTTTACTAATGCTGCAGAAATTAGTTTGAAAGCAGTATCCAGAGGGCACACATTGCATGTAGTGATCACAATAGTAGCCATATCTAGGAAAACCAAAGCTCCAAAGGCTGGACCTAATATAGTGAATAAGAAGTCATACAATACGTTTTGTAGTGAGTCTTATGTTGTTGATGTGAAGAATATTTGTTGGTCCGTTGTGTGTAATGACGAGCAACCAAACGTTGCACTTGACACATTTATGAAATTGCTTATCCCAGTTACTAATAAGCATGCACATAGGTCTGGCTGTACAACCGATTTGCAAACGTACTGCAAATTGAGATATCATGTGACTAAACTGAATAAAAACAAGAAGAAACTACACTATGAAACAAAGATAAATTACATAAATAATAGTAAAAAAGCAGACAGCACCATAAATTAAATTTTGGGCAAAAAGGCAAACTCCGCTCCATCATTCATTGAATCAGATGGATCATTCATCACAACACCCACTGATATTGTCAACTACTTTAATGAATTTTTCATTGGCATAATTAGCAAACTTAGGCATGACATGCCACCAACAAACGCTGACACTGCACATCCAAGTATATCTGACCAAATTATGAAAGACAAGCTGTCACACCCTGATCTGTTTCACCTGTCTTTGTGCTTGTCTCCACCCTTAACCCCAAGCCTGCCTGCCGTCCTGTACCTGCCTGACTCTGACCTGATCACGAACCTCTGCCTGCCCTTTGCCTGCCCCGTGTTTCTAATAAATCATCTGAGAACTGTACTATCCGCCTCCCGTGTCTGTATCTGGGTCGTGATACAAGCATTATTATTTAGAATTCTGTAAAGTAAGTGTGGAAGAGGTGAAAAAATTGTTGTTGTCTATCAACAATGACAAGCCACTGGGGTCTGACAACTTGGATGGAAAATTACTGAGGATAATAGTGGACGATATTGCCACTGCTGCTTGCCATATCTTCAATTTAGGCGTACTAGAAAGTGTGTGCCCTCTGGCCTGGAGGGAAGCAAAAGTTATTTGCCTACCTAAGAAGAGTAAAGCCCCCAATCAGCCTGTTACCAATCCTTAGTAAACTTTAAAAAAAATAGTGTTTGACCAGATACAATGCTATTTTACAGTAAACAATCAGACTTTCACCACGCTTACAGGGAAGGACATTCAACAAGCACAGMACTTACACACATTACTGATGATTGGCTGAGAGAAATGGATGATAAAAAGATTGTGGGGGCTGTTTTTTTAGACTTCAGTGCGGCTTTTGACATTATCGATTATTGTCTGTTGCTGGAAAAACGTATGTGTTATGGCTTTACACCCCCTGCTATACTGTGGATAAAGAGTTACCTGTCTAACAGAACACAGAGGGTGTTCTTTAATGGAAGCCTCTCCCAGCCTCTCCCTTTGAATAAAGCCAGTGTGTCTATGTATGCGGATGACACTATACACGTCAGCTACTACATCGACTGAAATGACTGCAACACTTAACAAAGAGCTGCAGTTAGTTTCAGAATGGGTGGCAAGGAATAAGTTAGTGATAAATATTTCAAAAACTAAAAGTTATGTATTTGAGACAAATCGTTCACGAAACCCTAAACCTCAATAATGTGGAAATTGAGAAAGTTGAGGAGACTAAACTGCTTGGTGTAACCCTGGATTGTAAACTATCATGGTCAAAACATATTGATACAACAGTAGCTTGGATGGGGTGAAGTCTGTCCATAATAAAGCACTGCTCTGCATTCTCAACAGCACTATTAACAAGGTAGGTCCTACAGGCCCTAGTTTTGTCGCAGCTGGACTACTGTTCAGTCGTGTGGTCAGGTGACACAAAGAGGGACTTAGGAAAATTGCAATTTGCTCAGAACAGGGCAGCACAGCTGGCCCTTGGATGCACACAGGGAGCTAACATTAATAATGTGCATGTCAATCTCACCTGGCTTAAAGTGGAGGAGAGATTGACTTCATCACTACTTGTATATGTGAGAGGTATTGACATGTTAAATGCACCAAGCTGTCTGTTTGAACTACTGGCATACAACTCGGACACCCATGCATACCCCACAAGACATGCCACCAGAGGTATCTTCACAAWCCCTAAGTCCAGAACAGACCATGGGAGGCGCACAATACTACATAAAGCCATGACTACATGGAACTCTATTCAACATCAAGTAATTCATGCAAGTAGTAATATTAGATAAAAAAACATCTTGTTTATTTTCTTTAAAAAAAAGAGCCAATTAAAGAGCATTCTCTAGTGTAGTTGTAAGAGTGATGTGTTGTGTGCGGCCCAGGATAGAGAGGGATGAGGGACTGAGGAAGAGGTGTGGAGAGTGTGAACGGAAAAGGCTGAGGGGGTTAGGTAACCTTATAACCCCACGGTGGCCATCACAGTGGGGCATCCAGGTCAGACACCAGGGCACCAACAACAGCACAGCAGGATCAGGCAAGAACACAAGTCAGCACAGACACGCATGCAGGAACGCACACACCCGGGTCTCCTGCCGTCACAATACTGTGATAGCCCACAGAACTAAAGCCTAGACATTATCTTGGTAAGCCAACACAAGTCTTAAGGTGTCAGGTTACTCATCAAGCGTGTTTCTGAAGCATCTCTTTTACATAAACACTCGCAAGTAGATGTACGCAAACGCAAAACAATCTATTTAGCCATTTGCACATTTTTCCTACATCTTTTGCACTATTAAACTACACTCTCTGGTTGATCTGATCAATATGCAAAGGATCTGTCTGTCTGTCTGTCTGTCTGTCTGTCTGTCTGTCTGTCTGTCTGTCTGTCTGTCTGTCTGTCTGTCTGTCTGTCTGTCTGTCTGTCTGTCTGTCTGTCTGTCTGTCTGTCTGTCTGTCTGTCTGTCTGTCTGTCTGTCTGTCTGTCTGTCTGTCTGTCTGTCTGTCTGTCTGTCTGTCTGTCTGTCTGTCTGTCTGTCTGTCTGTCTGTCTGTCTGTCTGTCTGTCTGTGTTTGCTTTTCCTAGGGTATCTAACAAGGCTTTTCATAAATTAGGACACCCAGTCCACAAAACAAGTCTGCTTTCTGTCTATGTAACAAAAAGTGTATATTTTGGGGGGGGGCAAAACAAACAAGGGCTTGAGAGGCCATTATTGGAGGGCATCTGAGAGGGCAGTGCTGGGTTGGCAGTGCCCTCTGCCAAGTTACTTGGTCCTTTCTAACTCAGTTGGCAGAGCATGGCGCTGGTAACGCCAAGGTAGTGGGTATGATTCCTGGGACCACCCATACGTCAAATGTATGCACGCACGACTGTAAGTTGCTTTGGATAAAAGCATCTGCAAAATGGCATATATTATTGTTAGTATCTAAGTAGTCTTCAGAAGCACTTATCAAGGGAGTGTGCTTTTTGGGACACAGCTACTGTTGTACAACCCAGCCCAGCATGGGGTGACCATTTCCATGGCACAGGGGTCATTGTGATGTCAGAGGCTGGGCCCTGGGGTATTATTGGGGTCAGGGGGTCAGAGGAGATGGCGTCACAAGTAGCAGGGGGGAAAAAAACACTACGACTACAACTGAAACACTCAAGAGAGCCCGGCCAACAATAATACCACAAGTACGACCAATAACAATATGTTAAAAAACAAGCAAACTGAAAAAAAAGATGTATATACAATACTGTATAGCAACTCACTTCAATTTACACAGGAAATCTATATAACCATATAAAGTTGAATGAAGGCCAAATAAATACTCACTCATTTAAGTAAATACATTTGATGGCCTTCTATTGGAGTACAACTGGGTCCAACAATCAGCGAGGTAAAAAATATTATACTTTTCACTTTTTGAACAATGGAAGATAGAAGATTTAGGAAGCTGCTTTTTACTGCTAGTAAAAAGGCTGCATTATGAGTGCTACTAGGAATCCTGGCTCCATGTACTGTATGTACTAGTATACAGTGCATTCGGAAAGTATTCAGACCCTTTGACTTTTTCCACATTTTGTTACGTTGCAGCCTTTTTCTAAAATGAATAAAACATTTAAAAAAGTCTACACACAATACCCCATAATGACAAAGTGAAAAACAGGTTTAGACATTTTTGCAAATGTATTAATAATACCAAACAGAAATAACTTCTTTATATAAGTATTCAGACCCTTTGCTATGAGACTCAAAATTTAGTTTAGGTGCATCCTGTTTCCATTGATCATCATTGAAATGTTTCTACAATTTGATTGGAGTCCACCTGTGGTGAATTCAATTGATTGGACATGATTTGGAAAGGCACACACCTGTCTATATAGGGTCCCACAGTTGACAGTGCATGTCAGAGCAAAAACAAGCCATGAGATCAAAGGAATTGTCCGTAGAGCTCCGAGACCGGATTGTGTCGAGGCACAGATCTGGGGTAGGGTACCAACAATTTATGAAGCATTGAAGGTCCCCAAGAACACAGTGGCTTCCATCATTCTTAAATTGAAGAAGTTTGGAACCACCAAGACTCTTCCTAGAGCTGGCCACCTTGCCAAACTAAGCAATCAGGGGAGAATGGCCTTGGCCAGGGAGGGGACCAAGGACACGATGGTCACTCTGACAGAGCTCCAGAGTTCCTCTGTGGAGATGGGAGAACCTTCCAGAAGGACAACCATCTCTGCAGCACTCCACCAATCAGGCCTTTATGGTAGAGTGGCCAGACATAAGCCACTCCTCAGTAAAAAGCACATGACAGCCCGCTTGGAGTTTGCCAGAAGGCCCCCAAAGGACTCTCAGACCATGAGAAAGAAGGTCTGAGAGTTCTTTAGGGGCAAACAGGCTTGATCAAAATTGACTTGCATACATCATTTGTGAGTTATATGTATGTTTGTGTGTGTATAAGCATGACAATCTTATGGTCTGATGAAACCAAGATAGAAACTCTTTGGCCTGAATACCAAGCGTCACGTCTGGAGGAAACCTGGCACCATCCCTAAGGTGAGGCATGGTGGTGGTAGCATCATGCTGTGGGGATGTTTTTCAGTGG
The DNA here is from genome assembly GCF_002910315.2 of Salvelinus sp. IW2-2015. NCBI lineage: Eukaryota > Metazoa > Chordata > Actinopteri > Salmoniformes > Salmonidae > Salvelinus > Salvelinus sp. IW2-2015. The sequence goes on from NC_036853.1 coordinate 43,114,070, forward strand.
CAGGGCCTGGGAGACTAGTCAGGATCGAGGGAAAGATGAATGGAGCAAAGTACAGAGAGATAAACCTGCTGCAGAGATCTCAGGACCTCAGACTGGGGCGAAGGTTCACCTTCCAATGGGACAACGACCCTAAGCACACAGCCAAGACAATGCAGGAGTGGCTTCGGGACAAGTCTCTGAATGTCCTTGAGTAGCCTAGCCAGAGCCCGGACTTGAACCCAATCGAACATCTCTGGAGAGACCTGAAAATAGCTTTGCAGCGACTCTCCCCATCTGACCTGACAGAGCTTGAGAGAATCTGCAGAGAAGAATGGGAGAAACTCCCCGAATACAGGTGTGCCGAGCTTGTAGCGTCATATCCAAGAAGACTCAAGGCTGTAATCGCTGCCAAAGATGCTTCAACAAAGTACTGGGTAAAGGGTCTGAATACTAAATTTACAAACATTTGAAAAAAAACTGTTTTTGCTTTGTCATTATGGGGTATTGTGTGTAGATTGATGAGGGAAAATCTATTTAATCAATTTTAAAATAAAGCTGTAATGCAACAATGTGGACATATTTTGAAAAAGTGAATACTTTCCGAATGCACTGTAAATACAGATACATATACAGTACGTATACAAAGCTGAGAGAAATTACTTCAAAGATAAAAACTGAGATACTGAAATTCTTGCTGCTCCCTCTGCACTGTGGTAAATAACGTCGAACTGAAAAACAGAGTGAGAGAGAGATAAAGAGAAATCTCCATCGTTTGCCGAGACAAGACACCCAGAGATAACTTGGTGAATAGTCATCTTATTCCCTTTCTCTATCCCATCCCAGGGTAAAAGAGTAGAGATGGAGGGATAAAAAAGAGCCTAACTAGATGCACATTTTACATTGAAAACTGTATTGTTCGACTCCTAATCTGGCCCACCATCTGAGAGGAGTGCCGTGCATGTCGGAGAAGGGAGGCCTGAATGGGAGGACGAGAGCCAGGAGCGCTGGGACAGGGGACTGGGGGGCGAAGGGGAGTAACTGGGGGGAGGACGGGGAGGGTGGCTAGGCTTTGGCTTTACGGAGGGGATCAGGGTGGGTGGAAGTTCAGAATGGATGTTTCTTTTTCTCCAAAAAGGGGGGACCTTTGTATTTGACTGTTGTTTGTATCTGTCTTTCAGGGGGCCTGATCCCCGCCAGGCCGTCCGGGACGTACTGGGAGATGCCCTGTGCGTGTGAGAGAGTGTGTGAGAGTGTGTGAGAGAGTGTGAGAGAGAGTGTGTGTGWGAGAGAGAGAGAGAGAGAGGGAGAGAGAGAGAGAGATTGGATATACCCCTCTCCTTCCCTACAGCTGCAGGCTGAGAGGATTAGGCGTCATCCACAAGGCAACATTACAACAAGTAGCCTTTGAACAAAAGTCATGGATACTATTAATGAGATGGTAATCCTTAATGGAGCTACCTCCCAGTAGTGATTATACTCACATGGGAAGAATGTCCGAAAGTCCTGGACGCAACTCCCTCAACAACACTGTGGCCATTGTTATTGTTACCATAGGCCCTGGTCCGAGGCCTAAAACCAAGTTGTACTGCTATTGCCCCAACCATCAATACATGTTTGCATGCACACACACACACATCCGTATATGCACACGCACACGGTCGCTCGCTCGCTCACTCACTCCTACACACACACTCACACACACACCTCTGCCTCCTTGCTCTCCACAACACCCTTCCCTCCACCCCTATCACCCTATGAATAAAAAATGAAAACCCCAAAAATGGACAGAGAGAAAAAGGGATGGGGGGAGGCGGTGGGGGGGGGACAAAGTGTCCTGGCGTGGATTTCTCCCCCTGTGGTTCCCACACATGGATCTGAGCTGGAGCCGAACGTTTTCCCGTTCCCTCCCTCTCCCCTCCTCTCCTCCTTACCAGGAAGACCACACAAACACTGGATGATTTAATCGGAGCCTGTTTAAGCAGTAATGGCCGCCACCTCAGAGACGGAGGATAAGGATGACATCTTTTTTTTTGTTGGCTGCATCTTTCTTGGGGGGATTCCAGGAGCCAGAGAGTGGCCTCTGTATGCCTGAGTAAATGCCTCCACCCGTTCAACGGGCCTATGTCACATCAGCGGTGTTTAAAGTCCTTTAAATCCCAATTACTCCTTCACACCCTCTTACGGCCTCTCATTAACCCAATCACTGTTGAAACTGATCTAAGTGTGGAAAATTCTAAAGCATTCATTTTTCAGCAAATACGACAGATAGCAACCTTTTGTCAAAAAGTGTTACCCAAAGTTGTACCTTGCAGGCCAGCGTGGCTACCACGCTGTACACAGTGTGAAGTTAGCCTGTGCACATGCGCAGTGACTGTGTGAGAGTGAAGTGTTACGTCATTTCGCTACCTTTAAACTCACTCTATGTACTAATCTGGAGGTTGAGCAATTTAATCTGCTAGGCTGGAAATCTGTAGAGTAAAGGGTTGTATTAATTTAACTTGGTCTGGTCCACATAATTATTACCGACACAGCTCCCAGGTAGCTTACCTATCCAATGATTTTACTTTTATTATGAGATGTTCACCAGAGACTCTGATATTGACTGTTTCAARTGTAAGACTATCCGGTAAGAACACTTTTCTATATAGTGCTGCTGTTGAGTGGAACAAACTACTACAACAACTTAAAGCCATACCAACCAGATAAAAAAAGATATACATATGTCAAAAGCTGGCTGATGACTGAAGCCATGTTCATGTCTGTATCTATAATGTATCAATTCCTGTATCTATGTAATGTGTTTCACCATGCACTTTAAGGGGCCACAATGGAAATAAGTAATTGACTTTATTGTGTTATTCCATGTTTTTAAAATGTATGTACTGTGTGTGTGTATGTATATATTTTTTTTACTGTCAAATAAAATCAATCAATAAATCAACCTTTAAATAATAATACAATTAGGATCAGATTATATTAGTGAATCAACACTATTGGTTAAGGTTAGGATTGGGGGAGGGAGGCTGATCCTTTATCTGCACCTAGGGGAATCTTGTCTCATGCTGGTTGATATGTTATCTGCTTTCCATCCAAAACATGTCACTCAGGACTGAAAAGGATGGCCTTTGCGAGTGTATGTAATACCAAAGAAGAAACACAACAGGCACACTGATTGGCTGGCGTATATTGAACTACATTGTTGTTGTTGTCTCAGTTGTTGTTTGASATTGATTAGGTTTGTACTCGATACCATAGGGAAATGAGAACATGAGTTGTTTGGAGTAGTTGTCTGAACATAAGTTAAGTTTGTTAATTATTCTCACTGTGTTTTGTGTCACAAACCAAAAGGGTATGGTCTGTTATTAGCTGACGTTAATTCCAAAACCATTTATCCAACGTTTCAAACATTCAGCCGCCTCTGGAGCAGGCCTCTGTATGGACAGCCCAGGGCCCTGCCTGACTGATATGTCAAAGTTGAGGACAAACAGGAAGAAAAGGGAGTGAAAATACCACACAGGCACTGACACAGGGGATCAATCCGATTGAAATTATTTAGCTTTTTCTCCGGTTTGAATAAAAATGAGCGCGCTAGACAGTGGAGCAGTTTGATTAGGGAGATCCTAAGTCCCCCGGAGTCTCGGGTGGCTTTTCTCTCCTCCTTTGCTAGCATAAAAGTTTTCTTTCTCTCTTTTCAGGGCTCCCTTGGTACCCAGGCCTTTCCACACTGTTGGTATTACAAAATCCCCATTCAAAATAACCCTTGTCACCTGTCAACTAAGCCAGGCTGGTTTTCTAGGTCTTTATCGCCAATAACAACACACACACACAACACAGCACAACACATGTGCATACACACACACACACACACACACACACACACACACACACACACACACACACACACACACACACACACACACACACACACACACACACACACACACACACACACACACACACACACACACACACACACACACACACACACATTCACACATTCATACACACACACACACAGAGACACAAGACAACATAGCCCACAAATCCGAACCCACCCACGCTCACACACTAAAACCACATGTCTGGGAGCAGTTACTATAGCASTTTAAAATTCATTACCCTGTTCAATTTAAGAAACGTTTACACTGGGATGGTTTTTGTTGGCCATTCATTGGATGGTGCGAGGCAACTTGGGGGTTCACGTGCATAAGATGCTGTCCTCTCACTCGCCCATCACGTTTAACCTTGTTGACCTATATATCTTCAATCCTAACTTTGTGTCAAGTGAATAGGAACAACTTGAGAATAAGTGAATAAATGATGAAAAATTATATATTTGAAAATAATAACATACTTAACTATTTCTGTAATATCAGGATTTAATCTATAGTAAAATTGCTCTGAATTCAATTGATATCTATAGATGTGGGATCTTAATTTGTTCACTCCTTTTTTGCTGAGTATATTTTGTGATTTAAACAAATTCACTGAAAACCCATACTAACACATAGCTATATAAACAGTATTGCACATTCATGTAGCCTATTTCGGCCAGCTAATAGCCTAGACACCAATCGAGGAACATTATGGACTMAATGTTCAAATCTGCAGGATTATTTTTCTGTGACAATATAGGTCAAATTAAGATCCTACATCTGTACAAAGGACTGACAACTTCCCAACCCTGTGAAATATGATCATATAGAATATAAAAAGGATCTAAATGACTTCTTGTCATAAAACAGATAAAGATTATTATACCGTAGATAACATTTTTCATAAATCATGTTCTTCTTCCAGGAAAACACACTACCAAGTAGTTTGTGATTCTTAGAGCCTAAAACACAGGGCAATATAAAAACGCTGAATACTATGAATCCAAATCCACATTCAAGACATTACTTGGTGAAATAAAATAAATGTTTTGACTGGCCTTCTGCAGTCTAAAAGGAATATTAAAAAATGTGAGAATCAAAACAAATAATTGAGTGTGGAATATTATTCTGAAAGTTGTCAATGTCAGCAATGTTTCAGGATGCAAACAAAAACAATAAGCTACAGCGGTGGGAATACATACGACTCCAATGTTTTTTTCCAAGTTTTCCAAGTTGAATTTGTACAAAATATGTTTAAACATATATATTTTTTTATTCTATATGATTATCCTTTGAATTAAAATGTTTCACAGGAATGTAAAATACAAAAAAGGTTCTATTCCGTATTCCATTATGAACCCCAAAAAAAGAACCAAGCAAGAAGAGCAATATTAGTTTATTTTGAGGTTTGAAAGGTTATGGAGGATGATTATATATAAATATAAATGAACAGTACTGGACCATAAACCTCTCCATAAAACTTTACTGGCTACTATTGTACTTCATTTGACATTACTTTAAGATATGATTTTCCTAGGATTGATTCAAGACTTAGGATTTCTAAATGAGTGTGCAAGACCAATAACTAAAAGAGGATCTATGTTAGTTAATTGTAGAGCCTTAACCCTTTACTTCACCATTTCTATATAATAGTGGTTTAGGGCAGTAGTTCTCAACTGGTTTTGCCTCAGGACCCAAATTGAACCAGGTTGTCTCAGTCACAATCCAATATTTGCAGCGTGATTTTTTTGTTGTTGCAAAAATGCAATCTGGAAACTTTGTTTAATCCTATATTGATAGTAAATGTACAAATTATATTACAAGGGAACAATAGTCCCACCTTTTACATTGTCAATAATTACATTTTGCCCATATTCTCGATGAAGAATGTTAAGCTCATTGCTTTGAGACCACAAAATAGTTGAGAGAATAAATAATTCTAAAATATAGGTTCAGTATCATTTATACACATTTTATACCTAGTCATTTAAGTTCCGACTGTAGTATTTGTCCTATTTTTACTCAGACACTCGCAACCCATTCAAAACCTCCCACATCCAAAATGTGGGTCCACCAGTTGAGAATCGCTGGTTTAGGGTAGGTTTACAACACGTGCCGAAAATGGAGACAGAGCTAATTAACAACAAATAAAAAGAAATGGGTGAAGACGTACTACATTTTAAAGCTGCATTCAGGGAGCAGAGTGAAGAGATTTCACTGAAGAGAGAGAATCAGAAAGTAAAAGAGAGAGAGAGAGTGAAAGAGTGAGAAAGAGAGAGAGAGAGAGAGAGAGAGAGAGAAAGGGGGAGGCAAGGTAACGCCAGTGAAGGGATGGTGGAGTGGTCAAGGAGAGAAGGGGTGGGGGTGAGTTGGGGGGATTACCTTGTGTCGAAAGCAGCCATGAAGACGGGGTACTGGACATTTCCGTCCTTGTCCAGGGGCAGCCTGTCCAACAGCTTTTCAAACTCAGGGTCTGCGACCTCCAGGCCAAATCTAGAGAGGGTGTGTGTGTATGTTTGTGTCCAGAGGGGTTAACGGTGCAAGAAAAGGGTTGGAGCGGGGACAAAAGAGAGGCATTGGGTCAGAACAGAGGGTGGTCATCCGGCCCAGTCACTTAGCCATGGCCCACAATGCCCCTGAGCAGCCGCTGGTCATTAGCCCTCTGACAAGGCCCCCTCCTCGCCCCACACAGCCGGGTCAAGGGTCAATCAGCTCTCTCTCCAGCCATCACATTGAGATGGACACATCCTCTCTCAATCAGAGGATTAATGGTGCACAACGATGTCACACACAAATATATGCTCATACACTCACACGCAGGCAGACACACACATATATATACACACACACACATGCAGTACACCTCAAACTAGTCAACCGGAGAAATACACATAGAGGCAAACTAATTTAGCACAKATTAATTTGGCATTTTCTAAACAACATATCTGGATGGTTGAGGGTTATATAGACGAAGACACCTTCATCTAGTCTACATGAGGACATATACTGTTTTTTTCAATCGCTTTGGGGCTATTTTCACAAGTATGTTGTGAATTTTCAAAACTATTTACAAAACTCCAAACTGGTAACACTTGTAACGCAGCAAGTTGTATGTTCAAAACCTTATTGTGCATTAATCTTTGTTTGGAGACATCACAACCATTGATCCAAAATATAAGTTTACTGTGGAATACCATGAGATCCTCGATTTAATCACCTAAACACAAAATAATGATATCTTCTCAATTTAGTTATTTCAACAACACGGGTTAATCCAATAGCAAGAAAATGAAAGAAACATGTTTCAAAATTGCCATTTGAATGTAATATGCTACAGTACTGTAAATTACAGTACGTTACACTGATTTCACATTTCCATCATTTTTATCCCATCAAAGGTGTGATCATTGATGACATCTTTCACAATCATTTAAGCAAAAAATAAATGTATCGTTCAGATATAATTACAACATAGGTGTAATGTAATCAAATTAAACAAATTCAACTAGAAATGGAAGTTTCAGTAGAAGCGTCGTGTGCTTGCTCATCKGGCTGAAATAATTWGTATTAATGATAGCRGAAGAAGTTYACATAGTGAGATAGTTAAGCCTATATCTTTGAGATATCTTCTAGTAAAACCAATGCCTGTAAAYGCTTAAAGTTTAAAAGGTATAGCCTAAAGGGCCATCCACACCAAGGATGATAACTATAACGATAACTATAASGACAAATTATCCATAACTATAAACGTTGGCGAGCATCCACACCAGCRGACCTTTGCCATTTATCATTCTGCAGTAGGCCTACACCTGTCAGTCAACTGATTAACGCATCCTACTGTACGCTGTAGGCATATTAACCCTCTGTTGCTCTGCTGTTGTGTTCGTTTCATGTTCATCAAATCTGTGTTCCCGGTACAAAATGACCGCCCCATTATAGCCGATTATAAATCCATAATAATCCATATATTATCACCTAATGTTGTGTTAGATCTTTTTTATCAACTTATGTTCTTGTGAACATTACAAGTTTGAACTTCTATTTGCTATTTATGGCCTGTAGGCCTCATTGACCTGAGCTCATACAACTCGTTTTTGAGTTTAAAAAAAGCATAATGTATGGATTATTTTGACAATAACAAATACTCAGATGAAACATATTGTGCTATTTATCACAGACTACTTTGTGTCAAAGTTTAACAAGGACTCTCACCTCCTCACCAGTGTCATGATCAAAGATATGATCAAGAGCCTCACACACAGTTATCGTTTGGTCATTGTGCTGCCACAGAATGAATTGTGAGCAAGACTTCAAAAAAGCCTTGTATACCAGAGCTGCGAGAAAAGTTCTATATATTATTTGAACAATGTTGCGATTGTTTGAGAGAATGCCAACAGTGTGTTTACCGTGGGGGAAAGATTCTATTGGGGAAGGTTCCCGTGGGGTTCCATGGAAGCAAGAAGGGAGTGAGGTGTGTGTGTGTGTGTTGTGTTGTGTGTGTGTGTGTGTGTGTGTGTGTGTGTGTGTGTGTGTGTGTGTGTGTGTGTGTGTGTGTGTGTGTGTGTGTGTGTGTGGAGGTCTGGGAGAGGAAGTGTGTCCATCTGATGAATGGGCAAGTGCCTGAACTCAATTTTATTCACGTAAAATTGTAGTCTCACCCGTTCATATCTAATGACCGGTCATTTTGACAGGAATACCACAGGTGTAAAACACCCAAAATGTAATGAAAGTCATTAAAATGTATTTTGTGTGTTCAGATGCCCTGTGTGGACAAAGTCATGGAACCTTATGACAATCAGATTAAATTAACWACATTTTTCAGAGAGAAAACTTGTAWATCKGTGGTAACACAGACCATTCAGTGCTTCAGGTTATGTTCATTGTCATAGTGACAACTGCAAATAATTATTCAATGTACATGTAATGAATTTTTTTCTTAACTCAATAAATGTAGCAAATCAACAACAAACGCTGTTTAGCCATCTTTTACATTATGTCATCATGATTTCCATTTTTTCTAATGATTGTCAATTCGTTTGGTTCTTATTTTTCGCTGTGCTTTCTCTCTGGCAGTCCCTGCATTAATGCTACAATGTTCTCATCACTTGCCAGTGATCACACCAAAGCTCCTTAACTTTCCCCGACAGTTCGTTTGGCCTAGGCCTATTTCACATTCAGCAATTAGCAAGAGCAAGCCTGCTTCTCGCCACGAAAAGGCYTAGTATAAAAAGGCTAAAAAGATATGTCCTAAAGCTTTTGTAGCCTATAGATTTTCCTGCGATTTCACGTGAAGAGGAATAGCGGAGAGGCTTGCGTTGCCTATAGKGCGCACAGGAACAGCTAGAAGAGAGAGGCTACAGATGTATATTCGAAGTAAGAAGCTAAATATCAGCTACATATTAGGCCATTCATTAGATAAATAGTAGGGCTATAAATATTGATCCGTCAAAGTGTAAGAAAAAAAAGTAACAAAAATATTAAATGGCAGATTTGTGCGTTCTTCCAGGCTGCGCTCTGGAGTCCCAGATAGGCAAAACTCCACTATTGATTAGGCCTACGTTTTGAGACAAGACAATTATTCTACCTAGGCTACAACAACATAATGCAATGAGGAATGTTTTGTTATCAAGAGAGTACACAAATATTGTCTAGGGCTGTAAACTGCAGTGATGTAAGCTAATTAGATTTTTCCCGYTCAAACGTCCTGTTTTGAATGCTTCATGCGGAAATAACAGCCTAGGCCTGGTTATGTAACCATTTGGATCAGTTATGGGTCTATTCTCGACAGTTTACAAGGTCCAGAAAGGTACATTAGCAGGCTACTCATATCGTGTACATTTAGCAAGCAAGATCAAGCTGGAATCTCTCCTCARTATGCTAGCAGTAGTAAATAAAATGAAGTGTAGCCTACAACAAGCTATTGTAATCTAGCTTTTCCTGGGACTTCAAGAGCTAAGGTGAATAGCTGTAGCTGAGAGGCAGTTGAGAGGCAGGGTGCTAATTTCAAAGAGAACCGTGAAGACAGTATGCAACCCATTCATTAGCWAAATATTAGGCCTAATACTGCAGTGAATTTACACAGTGAAATATTTTTTTTTATAAAAGAGTGGCACAGCGGTCCAAGGCACTCCAGTGTTTGAGGCGTCACTACAGATCCAGGCTCGATCCCGGACTGTGTCGCAGCTGGCCGCGACCGGGAGACCCATGAGGAGACGCACAATTGGCCAAGAAAATAGTAAAAATAAAGAAAAATCCTGGAATGAGTAGGTGTGTCCAAACTTTTGACTGGTACTGTATGTGAAACAACAATGCACTTCAAATTAAATTAGCTGGACAATCCAAGGATGGTCTAAAAARGGCACCTCAATACAACAAAGCCAAAACATACGATAGGAACAGGAGAGGGACAAAATACCTGCTCTCAATCGCTGCTCGAAACTCCTCCTGGCTCACCACCCTCCTGTGGCATTTATCAATGCTCCTGTAGGAGAGACAAAACACCTCAATAAGACCAGGACAAATGTTAATGAGACAGATGTATTATTTCACTGACCTCCATGTTGAACTCCACTCAACATTTGTGCCAAGTACGTATGTATTCACAGTTCACAGTTCAAGATAATCACAAACGTTTGGGACTGGGTCAGTTACGTTTTTTTTTTTGCATTAGGACAGCTTGGGCTTTGAGTTTGGAGAGGTTGTTTGAGTTTGGAGAGGTTGTTTTCTATTGAAAAGCAGCAAGGAACAGCGGACATAGGCTGGTTCATTTCCTGAAGTGAAGAGGTACTATACACTTTAAGGGCTTGCTCTTTTATGAGGTATGACTATGGTGAAATGTAGGAGTTTATGACCTCTGACCAGGCAAAAGCCTGCGTGTGACCCCAATCATATTGAGACACGAAATGTAGAGAAAGGTAGTGAAAAGGGGTAAAGAGGAGGCTTGGTTCACTAAAACACAACACTGAGAGAAAGAGCAGAGTTGGTATGTCTATATTCACTGCTGCACAGAAGGGCTAGAATCAAAGCCTCATTCTCAAAACTATTCTACACTGAGTATACCAAACATTAAGAACACCTTACTAATATTGAGTTGCATCCCCTTGCCCTCAGAACAGCCTCAATTCGTCCGGGAATGGACTCTAGAACGTGTCAAAAGCGTTTCACGGGGATAATGGCCCATGTTGATTCCAATGCTTCCCACAGTTGTATCAAGTTGGCTGGATGTCCTTTGAGTGGTGGGCCATTCTTGATACACACTGGAAACTGTTGAGTGTGCAAACCCCAGCAGCGTTGCAGTTCTTGACACGAACCGGTGCTCCTGGTACCTACTACCATACCCTGTTCAAAGCACTTAAATMTTTTGTCTTCCCCATTCTCCCTGAATGGCACACATACACAATCCATGTCTCAATTGTCTCAAGGTTTAGAAATCCTTCTTTATTAACCTGTCTTCTCCCCTTCATCTACACTGATTGAAGTTGATTTAACAAGTGACATCAATAAGGGATCATATATTTCACCTGGATTCACCTGGTTAGTCTATGTCATGGAAAGAGCAGGTGTTCTTAATGTTTTGTATACTCAGTGTATATCTGAAACTATAAAATGTATCGCTTTCCCCATTATGTTCTGTTGAATGAACTGTTGGAAAGCACATTGAAAGAGAGAGACAGAGAGAGAAATAAAGAAAGACAGGAACCAACTGAGATGACCATACACTATCTATACAAAAGTATGTGGACACCCCTTCGAATTAGTGGATTCGGCTATTTCAGCCACACCCGTTGCTGACAGGTGTATTAAACATGGCATCGTCATAGGATGCCACCTTTCCAACAAGTCAGTTTGTCATATTTCCGCCCTGCTAGAGTTACCCCGGCCAATTGTAAGTGCTGATATTGTGAAGTGGAAATGTCTAGGAGCAGCAACGGCTCAGCTGTGAAGTGGTGGGTCACAATGGGCCTACCTAGTACTGAAGCTCGTAAAACAAAATCGCCTGTCCCTGGTTGTAACTCACTAGCGAGTTCCAAACTTCCTCTGGAAGCAATGCCAGCACAAGAACTGTTCGTAGGGAGCTTCATGAAATGGGTTACCTTGGCCGAGCTGCCGCACACATAAGCCTAAGACCACCAAGTGCAATGCCAAGTGTTGGCTGGARTGATGTAAAGCTCACCGCCATTGGACTCTCGAGCAGTGGAAGCGCGTTCTCTGGAGTGATGAATTAGGCTTCACCATCTGGCAGTCCGACGGACGAATCTGGGTTTGGCGGATGCCAGGAGAACGCTATCTGCCCCGAATTTATAGTGCCAACTATAAAGTTTGGTGGAGGGGAAATAATGGTCTGGGGCTAGGACTGTTGCGGTGATCGTATTAAGGCCACACCAGCGGTCAAGAGTCATGAAGGCAGTCATATTCCACGTGACGGTTTTGTCACCGTAATTAGGCTTCTCCAAACTATGATGCTGCTGATGGTCATTAGTAGCCTACTAAACTTGCTAACTGCCTGGTACTCAGCACTCTATTGTCCCTCTAGTCTAATCGCTCTGACATCAATGAAGATATGTTCGAAAATCAAACACTTCATGAGAGCCCATGAGCTCATGTTGCGCAGCATTCCTATAGGCTATACAATTGATGGCCTCTACTAAAAATAGGAGGATCCCATCAGCTTTCTATAGGCTAGTCCTACTATATTTATTTCTCAACTTTCCTAATATTAAGCACATTGTTTATCTTTACAACAGGAGTATAGCCTACCTGGCTGGCATGAAAATGAACCACAGGAAAAGTGTTCTCCATTCGCTTTTAAAGTGCATAGATGAAATCTATTTTTTCCACTGCCCCTGTTTCGAGACAGGTGCATGATAATGGTCCATTCTAAATCAAAACAAATGTCACACATATATTATTTAGTATATGTAAAGACAATATTAAGTCAAGAATAGTCTGATGGGTGACAATATTAGCCTTTCACTGAATGATGCCTAGCATAAGAAACTGCCTTTTTTTGTGTTAATTTTTCGAATCATAGTCGCACACGTCATGTAGCCTAGCCCATATGCATATATGTTTTGATATGGTTTGTATCACAACTAAAGTGGCCAAATAGCATTAATCCTCTTTACAAGGGGTTTAGAGCCTAACTGGCAGACATAAACAGCGTGTGAGTTTCAAGTTTGGGGAAGATAATTTYCCCCATAAAAATGCACCTTTATAATAAAAGCATTACATGCATAATCACATTTGCAGTCACTTTTGATAATGTTGTTTTCCCACTAATGGAACGTTTGCCCTTATAGCCGACTGCCATGTGCGCATTGCTGCGCTTACAATAATGTGAAGAAATAGMCTAATAGTTTATCAACATTTTAAGCTAAACGTTCTGATCTGTTACGTCAGCCACATTGCGTAAAAATGTTTTTGATGTTAGTGGTTGTATTAATTTGTATTCATATGTTTTTTGAATATTTATTTCTTGCACTGAATAGAATTGGTTGACTTTTGTACTATGGACAGTTCTTCCAATATCTTCAATATGCACCTCGGAATTGGGTAAAGACGCACGCAGTTTGGTCACAGTGCCTTCTCCACTGACAACACCGTCTTCCCCTAACACTAGCTGCAACACAGGCATCCTCGATGTGTCTGTCTTCACTTGTAGCCTGTGAGAAAGACCATATCACTTGATGGAGATCCATGTGAATGAGAGGTGCTTAAAAGCRTGCAGCACTCAAGGARAAGGGTACAACACAGCAAGGGAAAAACGGTCACTGGCTGCAAAAGGCATGGATTATTTTGGGGTGCATTATGGGCACAAAGGGGATGCCGCCGTGAAATTCGAGGCATTATCAAATGCTTGTCAAATTGTGAATGAGAGACTAATGAAGTGTGTACAGCCTGCACAAAAAAACAAAGCAGAGCTCATGACTTTCAAGCGACTTTAAAATAAATCATCATTAGAGTTGCATCATGCAGCCTTACAATGTATTGAAAATCAAAACATATAGCCCAACGATTGTAGAACCACTAAAGTAAAATGAATAACTCTAAATTAACAATATTGGAGTACCTATTTCTTTGTTAACTGCTCAACACAAAATAGCCGCATGTGCGCACTCCCTCAAATCATTTGGAGAAAATATTTATATTTTATTCTGATTTGTATAATTGTATTCTTCATACTATAAATGAATGCCAATGAATTTTAAGCAAATTTTGTCTGCTAAATGAACTAGTGTAGCCCATAGTCATTTGGCATAGCCAGATCAGGGTCCGGATTCACAAAATATTACTTACGAAAAAACGTAAGAAGTTTCTTAACCTCTAGGGTATGTGGGATGGTAGCKTCTCACCTCGTCAACAGCCAGTGAAACTGCAGGGTGCCAAATTCAAAACAACAGAAATCCCATAATTAAAATTCCTCAAACATACAAGTATTTTACACCATTTTAAAGATACACTTGTTGTAAATCCAGCACAGTGTCCGATTTCAAATAGGCTTTACGACGAAAGCAAACCAAACGATTATGTTAGGTGAGTGCCTATTCACAGAAAAACACAGCTATATTTCCAGCCAAAGAGAGGAGTCACAAAAAGCAGAAATATAGATACAATTAATCACTAACCTTTGATGACCTTCATCAGATGACACTCATAGTACTTCATGTTACACAATACATGTATGTTTTGTTCGGTAAAGTTCATATTTATATCCAAAAATCTCAGTTTACATTGGCGCGTTATGTTCAGTAGTTCCAAAACATCCGGTGATTTTGCAGAGCCACATCAATTTACAGAAATACTCATAATAAACATTGATAAAAGATACAAGTGTTTTACATGGTACTTTAGATAAACTTCTCCTTAACGCAACCGCTGTGTCAGATTTAAAAAAAACTTCACAGAAAAAGCAAACCATGCAATAATCTGAGTACGGCGCTCAGACAACAAATCAACCCAAAGAGATATCCGCCATGTTGGAGTCAACATAAGTCAGAAATAGCATTATAAATATTCACTTACCTTTGATACTCTTCATCAGAATGCACTCCCAGGAATCCCAGTTCCACAATAAATATTTGTTTTGTTCGATAATGTCCATAATTTATGTCCAAATTCCTCCTTGTTGTTCGCGCGTTCAGTACACAATATAAACTCACGACGCGCGTGCAAGTCCACCGGAAAGTACGGACGAAAAGTCCAAAAAGTTCTGTTACAGCTTGTAGAAACATGTCAAACGATGTTTAGAATCAATCTTTAGGTTGTTTTTAACATAAATCTTCAATAATGTTCCAACCGGAGAATTCCTTTGTCTTCAGAAATGCGATGGAACGCAGCTAACTCTTACATGAACGGCATGGTCAGCGCATGGTCAGCTCGTGGCACTCTGGGAGAGACCTTACTCAATCTCCTCTCCTTCGCCCCCACTTCACAGTAGAAGCATCAAACAAGGTTCTAACGACTGTTGACATCTAGTGGAAGCCTTAGGAAGTGCAACATGACCCAATTTCCACTGTATCTTGGATAAGCAAAGAGTTGAAAACCTACAAACCTCAGATTTCCCACTTCCTGGTTTGATTTTTTCTCAGGTTTTTGCCTGCCATATGAGTTGTGTTATACTCACAGACATCATTCAACAGTTTTAGAAACTTCAGAGTGTTTTCTATCCAAATCTACTAATAATATGCATATCCTAGGATCTGGCCCTGAGTAGCAGGCAGTTTACTCTGGGCACGCTTTTCATCCGGACGTGAAAATACTGCCCCCTACCCCAAAGAAGTTAAGGAAAAAAATAGGAAGTTCATACATTTATAAGATAGTTCGTAAATGCAATTCTTCAAAATGTTCTTAGGAATTCGTAGTTTTCTTAGGAACTTCGTAAATATCTTTCTTAAGAACTACGTAAATATCTTCTTATGTTGCATTGACATCAGTGACGTGCTTGAAACCAATAAATAAGCCTATGTGACAGGGATGATCGGATTTGGTTATTTTGTTATTTTTCACACATTATAGACATCAGACTAGCTATATCAAAATCTAAATGGATGACCAGGAAAAGAGATTGAAGTGATGGTGGATGAAATAAACCCAGCAAAAAAAGAAACGTCCCTCTCTCAGGACCCTGTCTTTAAAATATAATTTGTAAAAATCCAAATAACTTCACAGATCTTCATGGTAAAGGGTTTAAACACTGTTTCCCATGCGTGTTCAATGAACCATAAACAATTAATGAACGTGCACCTGTGGAACGGTCGTTTACAGTTTACAGACGGTAGACAATTAAGGTCACAGTTATGAAAACTTAGGACACTAAAGAGGCCTTTCTACTGACTCTGAAAAACACCAAAAGAAAGATGCCCAGGGTCCCTGCTCATCTGCGGGAAAGTGCCTTAGGCATGCTGCAAGGAGGCATGAGGACTGCAGATGTGGCTAGGGCAATGGTGCATGATCATTGCAATGTCTATACTGTGAGACGCCTAAGACGGCACTACAGGGAGACAGGACAGACAGCTGATCATCCTCGCAGTGGCAGACCCGGTGTAACAACACCTGCACAGGATCGGTACATCCAAATATCACACCTGCGGGACAGGTACAGGATGGCAACAACAACTGCCCGAGCTGTCTCTTATACACATCTAGATGTGTATAAGAGACAGCTCAATGACCCTCCAGCATGACAATGCCACCAGCCATACTGCTCGTTCTGTGCATGATTTCCTACAAGACAAGAATGTCAGTGTTCTGCCATGGCCAGCGAAGATTCCGCATCTCAATCCCATTGAGCACATCTTGGATCGGAGGGTRAGGGCTAGGGCCATTCCCCCCAGAAATGTCCGGGAACTTGCAGGTGCCTTGGTGGAAGAGTGGGGTAGCATCTCACAGCAAGAACTGGCAAATCTGGTGCAGTCCATGAGGAGGAGATGCACTGCAGTACTTAATGCATCTGGTGGCCACACCAGATACTGACTGTTACTTTTGATTTTGACTCCCCTTTGTTCAGGGACACATTATTCAATTTCTGTTAGTCACATGTCTGTGGAACTTGTTCAATTTATGTCTCAGTTGTTGAATCTTGTCATGTTCATACAAATATTACACTTGCTGTTTGCTGAAAATAAACGCAGTTGACAGCGAGAGAACGTTTCTTTTTTTGCTGAGTTTAGCACCCAGGAAAAGGTTGCTGTTGGGGAGACTTGATAACTGTGGGGTCACTGCAGAGACCAAAAAGAAAGGATGGACGAGAGTGGCCAAGTCTGTCTCTGCCGTTGGGGGTATGGCAAGAGACAGTGACGCCGTAAAAAGGAAGTGGTCCGACATCAAGTCGGCTGCTAAGAAGAAGGGAGCTGAGAGACCATTCATGAGGACCTGCTGGAGGAGAAGGTGTCGTCCATCATAGAGATGGTGGTAGAGGGACTGTGCGACCGGTAAGTTAATTAGCTACGTTAGCTAGCTAAAKTGTAAAGACATTATAGCCAACATAGCTAACGACGTAAATGTTAGCTAAGCTAGCCTAGTTCTTCTTTGCAAATTGACAACATAGCGCTAGCTTTTTAACACTTCTAGAATATGGTAGTATATTGTAAATTACTAGCTAGCTAGATAATGCGTGTTTAATTTGTATTCTTGCTGTATTTAAATATCCGGTAGCCAACTCTGTCTGTGGCGCAAGAAAACGTTTATTGTCACAAAAGTATCCATTTCCAAGAAGAAATTCTAAAGCATTATTTTCATGAATCCCATTCCTTCTTTCTTTATTTCTTAGGGAGAAACTTAGGAAAAACCTTGTTAAGAACATTTCCAATAATTTTATTGAGGAATAGCAATGTTTCGTAACTTTCTTCTTAAGACTATAGTTAAGGAAAAAATGGCACTTAAGAAGAAATTTCTTCTTAAGAAGGTTTTGTGAATCCGGCCCCAGGACCTAACATAAGGACAGCTCAGAGTATGCTTTTCTGTACTTCTGAAATAGAATCAATTTTCTTCATATCATGCTTCTTTAGACCTGTCTAAAATAAATAATGGATTTATTGTGGTGTAGGCTATATAGCATGGATTTATTAGACTTTTTAAAATGTAGATGTTCCAAAGGTCTGCATCAGTGGCTTGTAGGCTATGTGTGGAAGCATCCAGATGCTAAATGTGTTTATATTAATTCACTGTCAATTACCGTGAGACCAACAGTTATTTGCTTGAAAATCACCAGCTGACGAACATTTGTGACAGCCACAACCCTACCTGGGGCTGTTTTTCATGGGTCGGGCTAGGCCCCGTAGTTCCAGTGAAGGGAAAGCTTAACGCTAAAGCATACAATGACATTCTATGCTTCCAACTTTGTGGCAATAGTTTGGGGAAGGCCTTTTCCTGTTTCAGCATGATAATGCCCCTGTGCACAAAGCGAGATCCATACCGAAATGGTTTGTTGAGATCGGTGTGGAAGAACTTGACTGTCTTGACTGATTGAGCCCTGACCTAAACCCCAACGAACACCTTTGGGATGAATGACTGCAAACTAGGCCTAATCTGCCAACATCAGTGTCTGAACGCACTAATGCTCTTGTGACTGAATGGTCCCCGCGGCAATGTTCCAACATCTATTGGAAGGTCTTCCCAGAAGACTGGAGGCTGTTATAACAGCAAACTCCATACTAATGTCCATGATTTTGGAATGAGATGTTCAACGAGCAGGTGTCCACGTACTTTTAGTCATGTAGTGAATCTAGCTGCTACAATATGCTCATATTTGCTATTTGTTGAGTCACCATGTGACTCTATACTTACTGAAACATTTCTAACAGAGCGAGGTACTCTGACTGGAAGAGTCGAGCCAGTTTAGCCTCCACCATGGTGACTGTGGACGCGTGGCTGATGCTCCCCTGGATATGATGAAACCTGTGTTAAGAAGAAGACATTGGCCTTGTCCGAATATCCGTTCTTGCATAAACAGTACGGCATTTTGGTTCTGCAAAAATATTCTGTTTTATAGTTTATGACATTTCAAAAATGTAATACCGGTATGCTTTGTGTTTGAAAACAACTGATAATCAGAGAAGGTGACGCACTGTACCAAAATGAACGAATGGAGTGCCTGGATACAGCACTTAGCTAAGTGCTGTATCCAGGCACTCCTCTTTGCCATATACTACCACAAACCTCCAAGGTGCCTTATTGCTTTTATAAACTGGTTACTGACATAAAAAGAACAGTATAGAAGTACTTTTGCATCATAACCGTGGTATATTGTTTGATATACACACAGCTGAAAAAAATGTTCTTTCAGCCAATCAGCAACCAGGACCCAAACTACCCAGTTTATGGTATGGGATATACAATATGATATCCGATATGATGCGATACATGATGCAATATTCAACACAAGATAGTGGGCACACTAGTTACAGGACTAAGACAAACACAACATAATTTGACACATGTTCATGGCATACAACACATCTTAACACACATAATTTCAATACATCTCGTCATATACAGAGTTGTTCTCTATGTATTGTCACTAGTTCCCACTGTTCAGTAGCCTGATGGCTGTACTCAAATGCAGCATAAAGGCACACCTGCAGGGTTAATGTGCCAATGAAACATGATGACAAACTATACTGAACAAAAATATAAATGCAACATGTAAAGTGTTGGTCCCATGTTTCATGAGCTGAAATAAAATATCCCAGAAATGTTCCATATGCACAAAAAGCGTATGTCTCTCAAATGTTGTACACAAATTTGTTTACATCCCTGTTAGTGAACATGTATCCTTTGCCAAGATAATCCATCCACCTGAAAGGTGTGGCATATCAAGAAGCTGATCATTACACAGGTGCACCTTGTGCTGGGGACAATAAAAGACCACTATGAAATGTGCAGTTTTGTCACACAACACAATACCATAGATGTCTCAAGTTGAGGGAGCATGCAATTGGCATGCTAACTGCAGGAATGTCCATCAGAGCTGTTGCCAGATAATTGAATATTAATTTATCTACCATAAGCCTTCTCCAACGTAAGTTTAGAGAATTTGCCACTATGTCCAACCGGACCGACAACCGCAGACCACGTGTAACCACGCCAGCCCGGGACCTCCACATCGTCTGACACTAGCAACCCAGACAGCTGATGAAACTGTGGGTTTGCACAATCAAAGAATTTCTGTACAAACTGTTAGAAACCATCTCATGGAAACTCATCTGCGTTCTCGTTGTCCTCACCGGGGTCTTGGCCTGACTGCAGTTCGGCATTGTAACTAACGTCAGTGGGCAAACGATCACCTTCGATGGACACTGGCATCGAAGTGTGCTCTTCACGGGTTTAAATTCCGGTGTCAACTGTAGATGGCGTCGTATGGGCGAGTGGTTTGCTGATGTCAACGTTGCGACTAGGTGAAAAATCTGTCGATGTTCTCTTGAGCAAGGCACTTAACCCTAATTGCGCCTGTAAGTTGCTCTGGGTAAGAGCATCTGCTAAATGACTCAAATGTAAATAAGTTACRGACAACAAACACAATTGCCTTTTATCGATGGCAATTTGATTGGACAGCGATACCATGACGAGATCCTGAGGCCCATTGTCGTGCCATTTATATGCCGCCATCACCTCATGTTTCAGCATGATAATGCAAGGATCTGTACACATTTCCTGGAAGCTGAAAATGTCCGGGCCACTATCACAGGCCCCTATCAACAGCCTGATCAACTCTATGCGAAGGAGGTGTGTCACACTACATGAGGCAAATGGTGGTCACACAAGATAGATTTCCTTATATGAACTGTAGCTCAGTAACATTTTAGAAATTGTTGCATGTTGCGTTTATGTTTCTATTCAGTGTACTTGTGTTGTGACCATAGATCCCTAACTCCAGTTTACAGGGTTCAACAACCCAACGTAAATACCCCAAAGCCCAAAGTACACAATGATATGTAAAACCCACCCATCAAGTCCTGTTCGCAAGTCTTATGTCAAGCAGCCCCCCAAACACACACATACACACGCACGCACACACACACTTCGCTTAATCTGGGTAGAGATAACCTCCGACATAGGACGGCTGACTTCTGTATGCTATCGTCGTGGTAACTCATCCCCGGGAAAGGGACTGTAAACTAAACTACGTTAATCTGTGCTAATGTTTGCTTGTCCCACTTTATCCAATTTAGGGTCCTTAATCAGGAAAGTAATACATTAGCCTCTGAATACCCTACTAGCTAGCATAGTGTAAACCTCTGCTGCCTTTTAAACATTTAAGCATAAATTGATAAGTGTGGCACAGAGGAAGGCTAGATGTGAGCGGGAGTACTCTGGGCACGTGTTACTGTAACATTTTAAGAGTCGCAGCTCAAGGGTGCTCTTCCAGAAGCCTTCGTAACTCGAACTCTAAACTACATGTAAAAGATACAATCTGTAACTTTGATTAAGTCCCCTCAGGGCATGAGGACGAAATACAAAATCAAATCACACATCCACAAACAAGAACAAACCAGTTCCATTGAACCAGTCAGTGGGTGAGTGCGTTGCCTAATAATGACATCACTGAAGGGTGTAAACTGGTTTTCTGGATAATGAGATGTCACATAAACAGATTGCAACCAGGTAAAGACATTCTGTGGTCGCTAATAATACAGTCGTGGCCAAAAGTTTTGAGAATGACACAAATATTAATTTCCACAAAGTTTGCTGCTTCAGTGTCTTTAGATATTTTTTGTCAGATGTTACTATGGAACACTGAAGTATAATTACAAGCATTTCATAAGTGTTAAAGGCTTTTATTGACAATTACATGAAGTTGATGCAGAGTCAATATTTGCAATATTTGCACCCAAAATATTTTGACCCTTCTTTTTCAAGACCTCTGCAATCCGCCCTGGCATGCTGTCAATTAACTTCTGGGCCACATCCTGACTGATGGCAGCCCATTCTTGCATAATCAATGCTTGGAGTTTGTCAGAATTTGTGGGGTTTTGTTTGTCCACCCACCTCTTGAGGATTGACCACAAGTTCTCAATGGGATTAAGGTCTTTGGAATTTCCTGGCCATGGACCCAAAATATCGATGTTTGTTCCCCGAGCCACTTAGTTATCACTTTTGCCTTAAGGCAAGGTGCTCCATCATGCTGGAAAAGGCATTGTTCGTCACCAAACTGTTCCTGGATGGTTGGGAGAAGTTGCTCTCGGATKATGTGTTGGTACCATTCTTTATTCATGGCTGTGTTCTTAGGCAAAATTGTGAGTGAGCCCACTCCCTTGGCTGAGAAGCAACCCCACAGATGAATGGTCTCAGGATGCTTTACTGTTGGCATGACACAGGACTGATGGTAGCGCTCACCTTGTCTTCTCCGGACAAGCTTTTTTTCCGGATGCCCCAAACAATCTGAAAGGGGATTCATCAGAAAAAATGACTTTACCCCAGTCCTCAGCAGTCCAATCCCTGTACCTTTTATAGAATATCAGTCTGTCCCTGATGTTTTTCCTGGAGAGAAGTGGCTTCTTTGCTGCCCTTCTTGACACCAGGCCATCCTCCAAAAGTCTTCGCCTCACTGTGCGTGCAGATGCACTCACACCTGCCTGCTGCCATTCCTGAGCAAGCTCTGTACTGGWGGTGCCCCGATCCCGCAGCTGAATCAACTTTAGGAGACAGTCCTGGCGCTTGCTGGACTTTCATGGGCGCCCTGAAGCCTTCTTCACAACAATTGAACCGCTCTCCTTGAAGTTCTTGATGATCCGATAAATGGTTGATTTAGGTGCAATCTTACTGGCAGCAATATCCTTGCCGGTGAAGCCCTTTTTGTGCAAAGCAATGATGATGGCACTTGTTTCCTTGTAGGTAACCATGGTTGACAGAGGAAGAACAATGATTCCAAGCACCACCCTCCTTTTGAAGCTTCCAGTCTGTTGTTCGAACTCAATCAGCATGACAGAGTGATCTCCAGCCTTGTCCTCGTCAACACTCACACCTGTGTTAACGAGATAATCACTGACATGATGTCAGCTGGTCCTATTGTGGCAGGGCTGAATTGCAGTGGAAATGTTTTTGGGGATTTAGTTCATTTGCATGGCAAAGAGGGACTTTGCAATTAATTGCAATTCATCTGATCACTCCTCATAACATTCTGGAGTATATGCAAATTGCCATCATACAAACTGAGGCAGCAGACTTTGTGAAAATTAATATTTGTGTCATTCTCAAAAGTTTTGGCCACGACTGTACGTGAAGCATTCAAGCCCCCTGGTTTGAATCCAGGCTGTATGACAACCGGCTGTGATTGGGAGACCCATAGGGCGGTGCACAACTGGCCCAGTCGTCCGGGTTTGGCCGGTGTAGGCCGTCATTGTAAATAAGAATTTGTTCTTAACTGACTTGCCTAGTTAAATAAATAAAAAACAGTTTACAACTGGACAACAATGTCACAAAAAAACTTCAAGGATACAACCAGTTTTGCCCATTGGATTGTAACTGTCTGGCTGTGACCTCTGACCTGTGTTGTGGGTTGGATAGGATCCTGTGTGTGACCCCTTCCTCGCTGCGGTCCTGAAACATGCGGAGGAACTCTGGGTAATGGATCACACCTGTCTTGTTGAGTCCCAGGCCACAGCGAGCCAAAAACAAGCCCACATGCTCCCTTTTTAGATTCAGGCCAAAGATCTTCAGCACCTGCAGAAACTCCTCCAGGCCCACCTAGACAAATGTCCCGGCAAACACACAGACCTAGTTTAAATAGTTTGAATTTCTTTATTTCTTTCTTCAGTTCAATACCAAGCCAATAGTTTGACTAAAAGTGAAACAATATTGAATCTTCACCTGTCTCCAATCCCTAGCTGTCAACAGACTCACCTTGCAGGTCTGGTCTGGATCCAGTTGGTCAAACTGGGATTTCATTCTCTGGACGCCCTCCCTAAACTTGTCCTTCAGCCACTTCTCCATGGCGATGGATACCCCACGCTCCTCCTCCGACTTCGACAGGGCCCTGGGTCTGGCTGAAAGCATAAGGCCATGATGGGTAAAGGAAAAATAGTGGTTTAGTATCAATGAGCAAACTGTAAAATGCCCCACTGGCACGCATAAATGATCATTTCAGCTACGGACACATGGCCCTCGAAATTTGAAGAATTTACATGTACCTAAACTTAACTAATAAATTAATTAAAGAATTTATTAATGAATAATTATTTAAGACAATAAGGCTTGTTTGCATGTGGAAAACCTACAGATTGCACCTTTAATGTCAGGGGAAATTGCSCCTTATTTCCCAACTGTGGATTGCATATTAAGCCAGTCATACCTTGGAGAGTAACAGCTTCAATATCATAGGGGTTATGAGGTACTCAGATTAGAAGAATATCCAACATCAATCACTTAAAATTATACATATTAATTTAGGGGACTTTGAATGGATTAAAGATGTAGAACTGTGCAGTATTTTATAAGGGTGAGGTGCCTTTGACTGGTATGATACTACAGTGCCCTCTATAGGTAACTCTTGGTCACAGCAATCACTAACTGTTTTTTCTCTCGATGTAATGTTTGATAATAGTACTGATAATATGGTCATTTAGCAGATGCTTCTATCCATGCAACATACGAAAGGGCCACCTACATTAAGTGTGTTACACTACGGGATTCAAAGGCACAACCCTGGTGTTGCAAGAGCCATGCTCCAACCCACTGAAACGTTGACAGATGTTTGTACATGCAATAGTTAATACTTACTTAAAAACGTAATACTTAAAGTGATGCTCCAGAACTTTTGTATAATTTCAGACAGCAGTTTTGAAAGTGGTGCTCACGAGCCAAAACGGGTTCCCGTTTTTTGTGTACTACGTCATCCAATTGTATACAATGTAATCCATTTAGTCTGATATGTTACGTCTACAACAACAAAAAAATGTCTGTGTGTGTGTGCAATTCATATGATATCTTATGAATTCAATTAGTAAAATATGTTACGAATTTGTTGTGCTTAAGATCCCGGACTGCATCTTTAAGTTTATGCAAAAACATAATACTTGAGTCAAAACTTTAGTAAGTACTGAAGTTTAAGTAACAACAAAATAAGAGACATTACCAAATGTGGTGAACAGCATCACATCTTTTGACTCATACCGTTTCTGATGGAATATGAAGAGATGCAGAATGTCTTTCCTTTGTTCTTACCTTTGGTGTCTTCACCATTGATAGAAGATGAAACTTGATGATCATTATTATCATTGGTGTCTGAGGTCTTTCTCTGGCTCAGTCCAAGTTTCCTTAGCAAACCTCTCACTTTCACGGCTCCAAGTCCTTCGCTGTCAAATCTGTTCATCAACATATTTTTCTAAAATCATACAATGAGGTGTACCACTACAGTTTTCCTCATACAATGCACACAGACAGTACATGAATACATAAAGGAAATACTGAACATGCATACATGTATATGGTGAACATTGGAATTGAAGTCACTCAGTATATGAAGTGGTTTGAATATATACAGTACCAGTCAAAAGTTGGGACACACCTACTCATTCAAGGGTTTTTCTTTATTTTTACTATTTTCTACATTGTAGAATAATAGTGAAGACATCAAAACTATGAAATAACTCATATTGAATCATGTAGTAACCAAAAAAGTGTTAAACAAATAAAAATATAGTTTAGATTTTAAATTCTTCAAAGTAGCCACCCTTTGCCTTGATGACAGCTTTGCACACTCTTGGCATTATCTAAACTATCTTCACCTGGAAAGCTTTTCCAACAGTCTTGAAGGAGTTCGCACATATTCTGAGCACTTGTTGGCTGCTTTTCCTTCACTCTGCGGTTCAACTGATCCCAAACCCTCTCAATTGGGTTGAGGTCGGGTGATTATGGAGGCCAGGTCATCTGATGCAGCGCTCCATCAATCTCCTTCTTGGTCAAATAGCTCTTATACAGCATGAAGTGTGTTGGGTCATTGTCCTGTTGAAAAACAATTGATAGTCCCACTAAGTGCAAACCAGATGGGATGGCGTATTGCTGCAGAATGCTGTGGTAGACATGCTGGTTAAGTGTGCCTTGAATTGTAAATAAATCACAGACAGTGTCACCAGCAAAGCACCCCCCACCATCCCACCTCCTCCTCCATGCTTCACGGTGGGAACCACACATGCGGCGATCATCCATTCACCTACTCTGCGTCTCACAAAGACACGACGGTTGGAACCAAAAATCTCAAATTTGGACTCATCAAACCAAAGGACAGATTTCCACCTGTCTAATGTCCATTGCTGGTGTTTCTTGGCCCAATCAAGTCTCTTCTTATTATTGGTGTCCTTTAATAGTGGTTTCTTTGCAGCAATTCGACCATGAAGACCTAAGTCTCCTCTAAACAGTTGATGTTGAGGTGTCTGTTACTTGAACTCCATGAAGCATTTATTTGGGCTGCAATTTCTGAAGCTGGAAACTCTAATGAACTTATCCTCTGCAGCAGAGGTAACTCTAGGTCTTCCTTTCCTGTGACGGTCCTCATGTGAGCCAGTTTCATAATAGCACTTTATGGTTTTTGCGACTGCACTTGAAGAAACTTTCAAAGTTCTTGAAATGTTCCGGATTGACTGACCTTCATGTCTCAAAGTAATGATGGACTTATGTTTATCTTTGCTTATTTGAGCTGTTCTTGCCATAATATGGACTTAGCCCTATTTGGTAAAAGACCATCTTCTGTATACCACCCCTACAGTACCTTGTCACAACACAACTGATTGACTCAAACGCATTAAGAAGGAAAGAAATACACAAATTAACTTTTAACATGGCACACCTGTTAATTGAAATGCATTCCAGGTGACTACCTCATTAAGCTGGTTGAGAGAATGCCAGGAGTGTGCAAAGCTGTCATCAAGGCAAAGGATTTATTTCCAGGCCTACCTTCAAATTCAGTGCCTCTTTGCTTGACATCATGGGAAAATCAAAAGAAATCACCCAAGACCTCAGAAAAAATTGTAGAAATCCACAAGTCTGGTTGATCCTTGGGAGCAATTTCCGAACGCCTGAAGGTACCACGTTCATCTGTACAAACAATAGTACACAAGTATAAACACCATGGAACCACGCAGCCGTCATACTGCTCAGGAAGGAGACGCGTTCTGTCTCCTAGAGATTAATGTACTTTGGTGCAAAAAGTGCAAATCAATCCCAGAACAACAGCAAAGGACCTTGTGAAGATGCTGGAGGAAACGGGTACAAAAGTATCTATATCCACAGTAAAACGAGTCCTATATCKACATAACCTGAAAGGCCGCTCAGCAAGGAAGAAGCCACTGCTCCAAAACCATCATAAAAAAGCCAGACTACGGTTTGCAACTGCACATGGGGACAAAGATTGTACTTTTTKGAGAAATGTCCTCTGGTCTGATGAAACAAGAATATAATTGTTTGGCCATAATGACCATCGTTATGTTTGGAGGAAAAAGGGGGAGTCTTGCAAGCCGAAGAACACCATCCCAACCGTGAAGCACGGGGGAGGCAACATCATGTTGTGGGGTTGCTTTGCTGCAGGAGGGACTGGTGCACTTCACAAAATAGATGGCATCATGAGGGAGGAAAAGTATGTGGATATATTGAAGCAACATCTCAAGACATCAGTCAGGAAGTTAAAGCTTGGTCGCAAATGGGTCTTCCAAATGGACAATGACCCCAAGTATACTTCCAAAGTTATGGCAAAATGGCTTAAGGACAACAAAGTCAAGATATTGGAGTGGCCATCACAAAGCCCTGATCTCAATCCCATAGAAGATGTGTGGGCAGAACTGGAAAAGTGTGTGTGAGCAAGGAAGCCTACAAACCTGATTCAGTTACACCAGGAGGAATGGGCCAAAATTCACCCAACTTATTGTGGGAAGCTTGTGGAAGGCTACCCAAAATGTTTGACCCAAGTTAAACAATTTAAAAGAAATGCTACCAAATACTAATTGAGTGTATATAAACTTCTGACCCACTGGGAATGTGATGAAAGAAATAAAAGCTGAAATAAATCATTCTCTCTACTATTATTCTGACATTTCACATTCTTAAAATAAAGTGGTGATCCTAACTGACCTAAGACAGGGAATTTTTACGAGGATTAAATGTCAGGAATTGTGAAAGACTGAGTTTAAATGTATTTGGCTAAAGTGTATGTAAACTCCCGACTTCAACTGTATATATTTATTGTTTTACATTTTCAATAAATTACTTCACCTTTTCAGCTTTTTTAGGGAAATTTGATTTGACTTCAATTTGATTTGACTTCAACTCTGATGCACATACTTAAATGCAGAAAATGCAGTAGATAATGTTTAACGTTTCAAAAATCATCATTACTTATGTACCACATCGTATTATTCATAAATTACTTATACATATATAGAGAGAGATTTTGAGGGGGAAAACACACTTCTTCCAAAGCTTCTCAAACTCCCGGTCCTCTAAGTTGAGGCCCAACTGTGCAAGACATCTCTTCAGCTCTGGAGCTACAATCAAACTGGTCCTCTGTAGGTCTAGCTCTGTGGGACGTGACTCTATGACCTCCAGGAACCTGTGGTGGGGAGATCCACATCATTTACATTTTAGTCAGCTGTAAGCAGATGCTCTTGTCTAGCTATCTTTGGTCTAGCATTCAGCTAAGGAAAGTGAAAATGTTTCTGTGACATTCAGATGTGTGTGTGTGTTTGGATTCATGATGACTATTTAGGCACCAAACATTGCAGATTCTTGGTTGCATTCATATTGCAGATATACAGTACGATCTCTATTAACAAAGACTGCTTCTTTGTTTTCCAAATGTCACTCCAATTAAGTAGTCATATCCAAATATTCAATCATTTTTAGACTTGCATAGACTTCATATGTGGTGACCAAAAAGTAGATTTTTGGGAAATTTGACACTAATACTTTGTAAATGTTAAGGAGATAGATTGGGGGTAAGGCCCTGCGATAGACTAGTGTTCTGTCCAGGGGGTGTACTTGTACATCAAGCTGCCTCACGCTACATAAACAGATAGTTTCCATTTCCAATGAGCCATTCTGGCTCGCACAAATGCCTAGGCTTGTGCAAGGCTAGTTACTTTTACTTACTTTATAAATGTAGCCTAGTGTCCACAGGGTGGTTGCTAGTGTGACTGACTGACAGACATTTTCAAAAGATAACAATACTAGGACGCCTGCGGGTGAAAGCCTTATGGAAAGCGAGCAAAAAGTCCTGTCAATCAGACACATCAGTAAGGGGTAATGGGATTAAAGAGTTCACAACCATTTGACTCTCCCTCCCTCTCTCTTTCTTTTCTCTCTCTCTCTCATCCTTTCTGTGCTTCTCACTCCTCTCTTTTCCTGAGTTTTTCTTTCTTTCTCTCCCTCACCCTTTTCTCTTGCTCTCACCGTTTTATCTGTCCCTCTAACTCCTCTCTATTCCTGAGTTCCATTTCTCTCCACCCTCTTACTTTCTCTCTCCTCCTTTCAGTGGTGGAAAATGTACTCAATTGTCATTCTTGAATATAAGTAAAGATACCTCAAGTAAAGATGACTCAAGTAAAATTGTGTGAAAGTCACAGTAAAATACTACTTGTGTAAAAGTCTAAACGTATCTGGTTTTAAATGTACTTAAGTACAGTGGTGGAAAAAGTACTCAATTGTCATACTTGAGTAAAAGTAAAAGGTGAAAGTAAATAAAATTCCTTTTATTAAGCAAACCAGACTGCACATTTTTCTTGTTTTTTAAATGTAAGGACAGCCAGGGGCACACTCCAACACTCAGACATAATTTACAAGCACCTTATTTCTGCTTAGTGAGTCTGCCAGATCAGAGTCAGTAGGGATGACAACGTGTTATATTGATAGGTTTTTAAAGTGGACCATATTGCTGTCCTGCCTGACCATTTGATATGTAACTGGTACTTTCGGGTGTCAGGGAAAATGTATGGGAGCAAAATTACATATATTTTTTTCTAATTTGTTGGAGTAAAAGTAAAAGTTGTCAAAAATGTAAATAGTAAAGTAGAGTACACTTATTCCCAAAAACGACTTAAGTAGTACTTAGTTACTACTTAGTTACTTTACACGACTGCCTCTTTTTCATGCTGTTCTTTTTTTGGTCCCTCTTTCTCTTGTATTCCCTCCCTTTCAATCCCCTCCTGCTCTCTTTCCCTCACTCTTCCCTCTTTCTCTCCCTCTCCCACCCACCCCCTGTCTCTCACTCCCCCTCTCCCCTTCTCTTTGCTCCAACTGACTGGGAGTCTCCAGGTCTTCCTGATTGGTCACAGGGATTTCTGAACTGGTGGCTCTCAGGCCTTCTCAGCCTCCGCTGGAATGTGTTTATGTGTGTGTCTGTGTGTTTGTCTGTCTGTCCACCACAGCCGGTTTGCCAGTTTGCCCTGACAGGGGAGACACATACCTCCCCGGTCGAGAGCTGCTGATGACAAACTGTCTCTTGCGCATGCGCACACACCCACCCACACACACTCACACATATACACACACACACCATTTGACACCCCGACAATGGCACCAAAGAGAAGAGGTAAATACTTAAATAATCTCCATTCACTTGAGTCCTGTGGTTTTGGGCTCCCCTGTCGATGAAGAGGGAGTGTTTAAAGCATCCTACCAAGTTTGAACTGAGATTGCTCTAAAGCGAGAGAATTGCGTCAGCATTAACTTAAAACAGAAAGGGCCGTTTTGGATCTGCATTGTTTGAATCTAACTATCCAGGGGGTGAGTTTCCCGAAAGCTTTGTAGCTAACTCACCCTAAGCCTGCCTTTTGTCTAGAGTTATCTTTCCAGGGTTAGCCAATGCCCAGCCTTCTTTGACCCAGAGATTTCAGACCTGACGGTCTAGTAATGCCGTTTTTGGGGTTATGGTACAGTATCTGTCACAACCAATGTCACGATTTCACTATGTTGGAATTTAGACACTGCATTGCCAAGGCATTTCTAGGCTGGGGGGCGACAGTACTTCAGCTCTCAAAAGGCAATAGAGATGCTAACTTAACCATCCGCTCTACCTGTCTGACACTTGCAGATCTCAGCCATAACACACTCACACTTTCCTTAAAGTCTGAAGTACAACCCCGGCACAAGCATAGCATGACTTACAATATTTATACTTATAAAACAAACCACAAAATTGGGGGATAGATCACCTTTAACATTTCATTTAGATTGTAGCTTCCATCAATGTAAGTGTCTGCATAATGTCCAATCCCCATATATATTTTATATATATATATATATATATCAGTGCATTTGGAAAGTATTTAGAACCCTAGACCTTTTCCACATTTTGTTACGTTATAACCTTATTCTAAAATTTATTAAATAGTTTTTTCCCCTCATCAATCTACACAGAATACCCCGTAATGACAAAGTAACAAGATTTTTTAAATGTTTGCAAATGTATTAAAAATAAAAAACWGAAATATGACATTTACATAAGTATTCAGACTGTTTACTCAGTAGTTTGTGGAAATACCTTTGGCAGCGATTACAGCCTCATGTCACAACTTCCGCCGAAGTCGGTCCCTCTCCTTGTTCGGGCGGTGTTCGGCGGTTGACGTCACCGACCTTCTAGCCATCACTGATCCATTTTTCATTTTCCATTGGTTTTGTCTTGTCTTCCATCACACCTGGTTCCAATCCCATAAATTACATGTTGTGTATTTAACCCTCTGTTTCCCCTCATGTCCTTGTCGGTGATTGTTTGTTGTATGTATTGGTGCTAGTAATGTTCTGGTGTGTGACGGGTTTTGCACCCTCTTATTTTATTTTATATATGTTGGTTTCCGGAGTTTTTGAATTTTTATTAAACTGCTCCGTTTATACCAAGTTCACTTTCCTGCGCCTGACTTCCCTGCCACCAGCACGCACCCTTTACACCTCAAGTCTTCTTGGGTACAACACTACGGGCTTGGCCCACCTGTATTTGGGGAATTTCTCTCATTCTTCTCTGCAGATCATCTCAAGATCTGTCAGGTTGGATGGGGAGCGTCACACCAGTTTGAGGTCCTAAGCGCTGTGAGCGCTGTGGAGCACCATTCATCTTTCCCTCAATCCTGACTAGTCTTCCAGTCCCTGCGCTGAAAAACATCCCACAGCATGATGCTGCCACCACCATGCTTCACCGTAGAGATGGTATTGGCCAGGTGATGAGCGGTGCCTGTTTTCCTCTAGACGTAACGCTTGGCATTCAGGCCAAAGATTTCAATCTTGGTTTCATCAGACCAGAGAATCTTGTTTCTCATGGTCTGAGTGTCCTTTGGGTGCCTTTTGGCAAACTCCAAGCAGCCGTCACGTGCCTTTTACTGAGGAGTGGCTTCCGTCTGGCCACTATACCATAAAGGCCTGATTGGTGGAGTGCTGCAGAGATGGKCCTTCTGGAAGGTTGTCCCTCCTCCACAAAGGAACTCTGGAGCTCTGTCAGAGTGACCATCGGGTTCTTGGTCACCTCCCTGACCACGGCCCTTGTCCCCAATTGCTCAGTTTGGCCGGACGGCCAGCTCTAGGAAGACTCTTGGTGGTTCCAAACTTCTTCCATTTAAGAATGATGGCGGCCGCTGTGTTCATGGTGACCTTCAATGCTGCAGACATTTTTTGGTACCTTTCCCCAGATCTGTGCCTCGACACAATCCTGTCTCGGAGCTCTACGGACAATTCCTTCGACCTCATGGCTTGGTTTCTGCTCTGACATGCCCTGTCAACTGTGTGACCTTATATAGACAGGTGTGTGCCTTTCCAAATCCAATCTAATGAATTTACCTCAGGTGGACTCCAATCAAGTTGTGGAAACATCTCAAGGATGATCAATGGAAACAGGATGCACCTGAGCTCAATTTCGAGTCTCGTGGCAAAGGGTCTGAATACTTATGTAAATAAGGTATTTCCGTTTTTTTATTTCTAAAAACCTGTTTTTGTTATGTTATTATGGGGCATTGTGTTTAGATTCGTGAGGAAAAAAACATAATTCCATCAATTTTAGAATATAAAATGTATTTATACATTTTCCTTTCTTATGTTCTCCTAACCCTACCACCCCTCCCCTAATGGAGTAAACTAATGGACAACAACAGTTAGGCTTCTACTTCCATCTTTTACATACTATATACATTTTACCTTTCTATTCTCATAGCTTCTACAGATTGTAAATGAAAGATAAAATGTTTTTCTAAAAGTATTATTATATTGTTGATCAATTGACTATGACTTTTCAAATCCCCCAGCATTGCTATTTGCAGAGTTAGCTCCAGGTAAATGTTGCAATTCTTCAGCCATTCCTGAACCTGCAACCAAAAACAAGCTACATATGGACAGTACCAAAACAAATATTCGAATGATTCTGTCTCTTCACAGCAAAATCTTCAGAGCTGGGATGGTTGTATCCCCCATATATATAACATTATATTGGTTGCAAGAATTTTGGATAATCATTTAAATTGGAAAATTCAAAGTTTTGAATCCGGCATCGTTTCACAATATTTAGGGGATGGGTGTCCTCAATCCAGACTTACCTGTTCTGGGCCTGTCCCCGCAATAGGGATAGGGTCTGGGAGGCTGTGACTTTAGCTGGAGCAAGGAGTGGGGCTGTGCTGGGGTCCTGGGTGGGATTAAACCAAGCGGCTGGTCCACCTGCTCCAGACTCTCTTATGGCCTCCCACAGCTCCTCAAAGCTAATCGCTGCCTTCTTCGACAAATGCAGTCTGGAGGATTCAAAAAGGTTATGTTTTACTGTATGGTTCAGTCCAGTGATGGAGTTAACTGCAGGGATGAATTKAGATTATTTTAGATTTGATCAAATTTAAGAATTATTCATGGTTTTCTATGAGGAGTTTTGAGTTATGAATTTAGTTGAAATTGAATTGACCACAACCCAGGTTCATTGGTTTTGTTTTTAGATGACTCTATTACACATGGCAAGTTCATTGTAGGCTAGTTTCAGTGTTTCAGTGAATCAAACCAAACATCATCACACATGGTCAGATTTTAGAAAAGGAGTGTGCTAGACAAAACAAATATATATATATAGTACCAGTCAAAAGTTTGGACACACCTACTCATTCAAGTTTTTTTTTTATTTTTTTTTTACTATTTTCTACATAGAATAATAGTAAAGACATCAAAACTATGAAATAACACATATTGAATCATGTAGTAACCAAAAAAAAGTGTTAAACAAATCAAAATATATTTTATATTTCAGATTCTTCAAAGTAGCCACCCTTTGCCTCGATGACAGCCTTGCACACTCTTGGCATTCTGTCAACCAGCTTCATGAGATAGTCACCTGGAATGCATTTCAATTAACAGGTGTGCCTTGTTAACAGTTAATATGTGGAATTTCTTCCCTTCTTAATGCATTTGAGCCAATCAGTTGTGTTGTGACAAGGTAGGGGTGGTATACAGAAGATATACCTATTTGGTAAAAGACCAAGTCCATATTATGTCAAGAACAGTTCAAATAAGCAAAGAGAAACGACAGTCCATCATTACTTTGAGACATGAAGGTCAGACAACACAGAACATTTCAAGAACTTTGAAAGTTTCTTCAAGTGCAGTCGCAAAAACCATAAACCACAGGAAAGGAAGACCTAGAGTTACTTCTGCTGCAGAGGATAAGTTCATTAGAGTTACCAGCTTCAGAAATTGCAGCCCAAATAAATGCAATTTAAAATAAATGCCCTATTAGGTAAAAGACCAAATCCATATTATGGCAAGAACAGCTAATTGTATATATGTTTTGATTTGTTTAACACTTATTTGGTTACTACATGTTTCCATATGTGTTATTTCATAGTTATGATGTCTTCACTATTATTCTACAATGTAGAAAATAGTAAAAATAAAGAAAAACACTTGAATGAGTAGGTGTGTCCAAACTTTTGACTGGTACTACCAGATAGGTACAGTGAAATGTGTCGTTTCAAACAGTCAGCCATAGTAGGAGTTTATTATTTCTTTCWGTAAGGGAGCAAATTAGAGTCAAGTGCCTTTCTCAAGGGCACATCGTCATATTTTCCACGGTGTCAGCTCGGGTATTCGAACCAGCGAACTTTCGGTTACTGCCCCAACGCTCTACCCGCTAGGCTACCTGCAGCCCTATAGAGTCAAGACTTCTATTATGTTTGTTCTTTATACTGTCAACCTCGCTGACCCTTTTACCCAGCACTTTGCAACAAATGCATTTGAATGCACTATATTATTAAAATGTGATATTTATTAAGTTTGGTTGATGTACTAACCGGAGCAGCAACTGGCTGTACTGCTGCAGTGTGATGAATCTGCCCAGAAACTTGGTGAGGATCATCAGCAACACATCTCTGTGAGCATAGACAAGAGAGAGGGGAGGGATCAAGAAACCATATAGGATAAAGGACATCCTGTAGCTGTGTGTCTGTAGGTGTTAATGTATAGGGAGAAGATTTTGTGTAGATAATATAATTGTTTTAAGTGTGTGTGTGTGTGTGTGTGTGTGTGTGTGTGTGTGTGTGTGTGTGTGTGTGTGTGTGTGTGTGTGTGTGTGTGTGTGTGTACGTGTGCGTGTTAGTCAAAGCTTAACCTGTTGGCCAGTGCTTTTCCATCCGGATGGTTGTTCTTGAACATTCGTTGAAGGTTCAAGTGTCCTAACAATTGAATGTTCTGCCTTAGCTCGTGCTCAAGCTGGAGGTAGAACACAAAGATATCAATGCAGTAACTATAGCTCCCTCAGTCTATTCAGTGCATTCATTTGTTAATTCATTTGGTCAGTTGTTCATTCACTTTGTTAGTTCATTCAATACACCAATTAACCATCAGAACATGAAACATTTCGTAAAAATTCATTTTGACAGCTTTGACCATGTCAAAACAATAATGACTCAACATCTCACATCCAACAAAACAGAGGAAGCTAAGTGAAGTCCACTAGGAACTATGCTGATGTCATAGGCAGGCTAGCCCTTCCTGCTGGTAGGTTAGGACTTTGACTGACGTTCATCGTCTCTATTATCAAGGGACTTCTTCTGATCTAAGGAATAGCAAGGGAGGGGGTTTGGGTATTAAGATAACTGTTGTGGATCCCTTTTGACAGGCAGTATCCCTGACTGTCTGTGCATTTTTATGTTTGCCTTGGTGTGTGTGTCTATGTGTGCACACAGTAGGTGTACTCTGAACACTGCATTGTGCATGAGAGTACAGCATATTATGTACGACTGAACTGTATGTGTGTGTGCGCACTTGCATGCCTACGTGGGCGCATTTGTGCTTTGTCTTCACTATTATTCTACAATGTAGAAAATAGTAAAAATAAAGAAAAACACTTGGTTCCAGACAGAGCTAAACCTGGTCAGCTATGCCTGTCTGACATCTGCAGATCTCAGCCATAACACACTCACACTCAAAATGCTAATCTCTACCTCTCCCGCCTCTCCTCCCTGGGTATGCTGTGTTAACCATTCTTGACCAATGGGGATGAGGTTCTCTGGGTACCTATG
The DNA here is from genome assembly GCF_002910315.2 of Salvelinus sp. IW2-2015. Taxonomy (NCBI): domain Eukaryota; kingdom Metazoa; phylum Chordata; class Actinopteri; order Salmoniformes; family Salmonidae; genus Salvelinus; species Salvelinus sp. IW2-2015. Next base: position 43,150,377 of record NC_036853.1, read on the forward strand.
GGTTTTCCCTCAGCATGGTCCAAGGACCCCACTGAACCCCCTTTCGTTACTCCGGACCCCAACTCCACATCATATCTGTGTCTGTTATTTAAACTAAGAACGAGACTGACTTTGATGTGGAAGGCGGGCAACACTGTCTGACTTCCTGCACAATCCTGCTGTTGTCGAGCTCATAGCTAAGAAGCTGTCTGTGGTCTTGGAATATATAATACGGATCAAATGGTCAGACTTAGACCTAAATCAAGCATTCCGTTGAGTGTTGAACAGGAATAAGCAACCTTGAAAAATGGAGAGAAGTTGAATAGGAGATGTCAGATGGAGTGAAATGTAGTGAAAAGAGGGGAAAAAGAGACCAAAAAACAGATGAAAGGAGAGAGGCGGAAAGAGGGATGGACAGTACCTGGTCCACTTGGATCCTGAGCTGGGCCTCGGGGCAGGAGGCTGCGGTAGTAGTTCTGGTAAGGATACTGGTTCTGCTGGTATTGGTTTGGCTGACGGTACTGGTTTGACTGGTGATGCTGGTACTGGTTATGCTGGTGACTCGGCTCCCCCTGCTCTCTGGTGCCACCCGCTGACCTATCCAAAGCACAACCACATTCACAGCATACCAGGATCATGACCACTCCTGATAAGTGCAAACTCTGTTTAATTGCATTGCAGTTCACCAGTCCTAATTTAAACACATTAATTATAATTATTTCTGGGTATCGGCATTCTCCCGTTTAGTGCACACAGTCACAAAGTCATTGTGGATTGCATTTAGGCTAGTCGATCTGATGGGATAGGTGTAAAAAATCTACCATTTTGAAGTCAGTTCAGGGAGTAATTTGAATTTATGAACATATTCTACTATTCCTTTCAGTTTATTGAGAAGTTATTGAAAATAGTTGCCCTTTTTTCCTATTATTGAATTGGAACTTTATCCCAATCCTGCAATCCAGCAGTTCATGGAATTTGTAATAACACTAGACATTGAGTTTTACTTTACATTTGCCATATTCGAAGAGATTTGACCTAGTAGTCTATCATATCTAGTGGTGTAAAAAGTACTTAAGTAAAAATACTTTAAAGCACTACTTAAGTTGTTTTTTGGGGTATCTGTACTTTACTTAGCTATTTAGATTTTTGCCAACTTTTACTTTTACTTCCCTACATTCCAAAAGAAAATAATGTACTTTTTACTCCATACATTTTCCCTGACACCCAAAAGTACTCGTTACATTTTGACAGGAAAATGGTCCAATTCCCAAACTTATCAAGAGAACATCTCTGGTCATCCCTACTGCCTCTGATCTGGCAGACTTACTAAACACAAATGCTTTGTTTGTAAATGATGTCTTAGTGTTGGGTGTGTCCCTGGCTATCAGTAAATATATATATATATATATATATATATATATATATATTAATATATATATATATAATATATATATATATATAATTGTGCCATCTGGTTTGCTTAATATAAGGAATTTGAAATGGTTAATAATTTTACTTGTACTTTTGATGCTAAAGTACATTTCAGCAAAATCCATTTACTTTTGATACTTAAGTATATTGAAAACCAAATACTTTTGACTTTTACTCAAGTTGTACTTTACTGGTTGACTTTCACTTTTACTTTAGTTATTTTCTATTAGGTATCTTTATTTTACTCAAGTATGAAAACGGAGTACTTTTCCCACCACTGATCATATCCACTTTTTAAAAAAGAAATTCCTCCAAAGATAATCAACAATTACCAACTCCAATAGCAGAAGCACCTGGCCAAACGTCGCACATTTTTTTTGTAGAAGGGCGCCACCACGTGGAGATTTGGACCAGAGAAACTGGTCTGGTGCTGTTTATGATACTGAAAGGAATTCGCGCACGTGTGTGTGTGTGTGTGTGTGTGGTTGTGTGTGTGTGTTGTGTGTGTGTGTGTGTGTGTGTGTGTGTGTGTGTGTGTGTGTGTGTGTGTGGTGTGAGAGAGAGACTATTCAACTTTGTTGCGCAGTATTTCTCCATCATATTATTCGTTTAGCTAGAGATCACATTGCAATAGGCTACTCACCAAAGATGGGCAGCCGTGGTTTAAACCGGATCAAGGGCTACTGAGACTTCGACTCCTTCGGGGATTGGCTGCGAGACCAGGCTGAAACGGCTCTGCTTCGGCGGAGAATTGTCATACGGATAACCTGTGGTTCTTCTTGTGTTTTGACCTCGGAACAAAAGTCGAGGCCCCCATCCCGCAACAGCGGCGGTACAACTTCGTCACTCCCAGCGTAATCTCTGGGAGTAGCCTCTGAGAGAGAGGGTTTCTGGGTTCTCTGAGTCTTGATAACGGGTGCTGAATGGCTGGTAGTCGAAGAGAAGCAACCGAGGACAGTCTAGACATTGTATCTGTCATACTTCAGGATAAAAACGGTCGCAAATGTCACATGGTGATGATAGCATAAAATAATCCTATTTAATTATATTCGTTATTATTTCGTCAGCCTATTCGTTATTAATGCTTCCTCCGATAGCTTATGCTACTCTATGCTGAAGTTCCTTCACTGCATACGACGGCAAAGGTCAACTTTTTGTGCCTCGTCTCCAACTCGAATTGGTTTTGCAGAATAGGCTATAGGTGCGCGGTTGCTACAGACAACAGAAAGCACTCCAGCCCTCTCCACCAAAGTTTATTTGGTGCGGTGGTAAATGGTGGGGTGGAGTTGTCAACTCAAAGAACAATGGTGTTGTTCTTGGTTTTATGTGGTATTTTTATGTGTGCAACTTGACAAATTGATAGTCTCACAGCTGAAATACCCCACTGCGCAAAAGCTGGTTGAATCAACGTTGTTTACATGTCATTTCTAAAAAATAAAATAAAAAAATGCAATGTGATGAAGTTGAATCAACGTGGAAAACTGGTTGGATTTCCAAAAAGTAATCAATGTAAGGGTATTTCATTTTTTTAAGACACATTTTCCGAACTGTGGGAAATGTAACCTTAATTATACTTGTTTTAAAGTAGGCCTATAGCATTCGCCCCATTTAAAGTTATTTGAGTGGGTTTCAATAGCCTATTATATGTATTGCTGCCTGTCAAAATGCAATGCACTGATGGCAGTTGCTATGCAGCCTGCAAACAACTGCTAAAATCAATGTGCAGCAAAACCAGGGAAATGTGAGAGCATTACTCGCATTACTCGTTGCATAACTGTAGTCATATAGTGATAATAAATCCCACCACCCATTTGCGTAATTTGCGCAATTAGCCTATTGCAATGTGCTGGCACGTGCGTGTAGGATTTGGTCCCATTCCAACAGGGCACAAGTCAAGCTCCTATGCACGTCGAGGACGGAGCGACGCATTTGTAGGCTAATTAACGCCCCCTGCGCGCACACATGACCTATTCGTGCAGGATCTCTTGATCTCCGCGCTGCAGCCATAGGTCTCATGGAAAGGCTGACACGAGGAGCATGTATAGGCTATTAACGTTGTGCCTGGAATTTGAAACAAGGTGGGCTTCTATAACCACACAGACTCATTAGATTATTAGTTATCATTGGGATCCGGCTGGAATTCACCTACATTAGTATTTGTCACAGGTGAAAGGGCAAAGCAATGGTCTTGGTGCAGATATTTTATAATTAACCCGGTAATCAGGGTTGTAAGTATAGGAAAACCCTATAGTAAAATAGTAGGCTATATTCTTCCCACACAATACAGACTATAGACAGCAAGTAGGCTATAGGTGTATACGTTAACATCTCTTTGGTTTAAAAAAAAGTATTTTAGGTACATTATTGATGCATTATTGTTGTGCAACAGAATGATTGTGTTTTGACATCCAGAAATAGCAATAAAATAGAGTTTGATTGAATTCGACTGTTACTGTCTCAGCAACCAAGTGGAGAGTGAATGGTGTGGGCGCAACGCGGGTCTTTGGCAGCAACTCCAGGTCCTTTTGTACATTTAATTACAGGGCTTATGTTTTGTTTTCATAGGTTACTATTGTGTTGGTTAAGTCACAAGCTACATAATGTTCTGCAAGAGACTATATTCGGCTGTATCCAAGCAACGATCAAACATGCTTTCCTGTGTGTGAGAAATGCAAGAATATGAGTCTGTTTTCAAAGCTGGAACAACAGGTTAGAAATGGTCAAAACGACGAACCTACTGTAACATGTTTTGCTGAAGGTTTTGGCCTAATGCATACAAAACGGAGGAATACATTCGTTCCAGGGGTGAAWGCTTGTCCTAAATAGCCTACGTTGTTAGCAGGAACAGGCCTGAAGATATGAAAAATACAATTCCATTGACAATTAATGATAATTACAAAGAAGGCCATAATCAGCACATATAACCTACTTCTGCGCTGTAGGTCACATTGACATTCTGTTAAATGGAGACGCGCGCGCTTCCGGCTCTTCAAAACGCATCATAGGCTACAGGTCWGGCTATGAAGCAAATCCTCACCACATCATTAATAACATCACAATGTTAAAAAGTTGGCAAGCTAAGTTAAAGTATTTAAAGTCGCATGCATACCAGCAACAATGTCACCCTCTCGCCCTCGCTGTTAATGTGTGCATTTTGATGGCCTAATTGCCAGGCCTAACCTCTTAAATCACATTTTATCAGAACAATAAGACCTATATTGAATTATGAAGATACATAAAAAAGCTAAGCTAGCCTACCCATGTGTTAATTGCACACTGTATCATGGTGCCCACCCTAAACTGCGATAAAACTTTGGCCTAAAGAATAAATAGTGCATAAATAATGATAAAWAGCTGTGATGTTGTGATGTTATTAAATAGCAGAATACGAATTATTATCTAACACCACTGTGTAATTGGAAAATTACTTGAATTTGCCCTTTAAAAGTCTTGAAGTGTTCTATTACACTTTATTTAATAGACATGGCTAAGATTCGAACCTTAACCTAGGATATTTATTTAGCCTCGCCAATCTGTTCGACCGTCTGCATATCCATCACCCCCAAATTCTCGCGATATATAGCCCAGATATATTAGGCGGGATGGGGGCGCTTCGTCCACTTGGAGGGGCGTTGGGTTTCTTTGAGGGTGTCTTGGTGAGGACTGTCTGGAACATTTAGGGTCTGACCTCTACTCCACGAGGAGGAACTTGAAAACATGTCGGACGCGGTGGTTAGCTTCATTAAGGACTTTTTGGCTGGTGGCATTGCTGCTGCCATCTCCAAGACAGCTGTTGCTCCAATTGAGAGAGTAAAGTTGTTGCTCCAGGTAAGACTGAGTGAGAATAATTGTTTTCCAGTCTCTGTCATAAAGTTAATATATTATTGGTTATCCATTGAGTAAGATTGTAATACAATTAGATTCATTTGGCAAATGGTTTTCATGAAGAAAGACATGCGAAAAGCGCTTTGGAGACGTTTCTTACGCACATGACTTGTCGCTGTCCAAGGTGGTATTGAGCTTTCTAATTGGATTCGATAGGACTCAGGATTTGGCCTTTCGTTCAGAACAGAAACCGAATCATATGAATTTCAGGTCATAAAAGAAAAATGAATTTTGAATAACATAAAGTTAATTTATTTGATGCGTTCTTATATTTCAATGTTGATTTCAAGTACACGTAATGCTATGTTTCGATTAATAGGATGATAATTAATTAGGCCAAAATGTCGATACTCGTTTGAATATAAGAGCGGCGATATTTGGTTTAGGCTACAGCTAAATTTATCCAGACGCATGCAACCCAATACACACAGACTGTGCTCAAGTGACATGAAGCAATGGCCAGTATACAACAGCGCAGAGAATAGCTCATTATAACAGAAATTGCACACATGCATTCCTACAAACCCGTGAGTATCATTGAACTAAAGTGAATTAGGAATTTGTCCCAACAACAAACTCAATATTGTTACGCTCTTGCTATAAGACAAACTTCAGTTGCGTAACACAAAGTAGGCCTAAAGTACAATGATACAATCCGATTGACATGCTTTTTTKGGGGGGCTTACTGAATTGAGGCTAAATTGAAAAATGTATTGTCTTCTGTTGTTCTGCTCTCCAGGTCCAACATGCCAGCCAACAAATCACAAAGGAAATGCAGTACAAAGGGATCATGGACTGCGTCAGGAGGATTCCCAAAGAGCAAGGCTTTATCTCCTTCTGGAGAGGCAACCTGGCCAATGTGATTCGTTACTTCCCCACCCAAGCCCTCAACTTCGCTTTCAAGGACAAGTACAAGAAGATCTTCCTTGGAGGAGTGGACCAGAAGACACAGTTCTGGCGTTGGTTCGCCGGTAACCTGGCATCCGGTGGCGCGGCCGGTGCCACCTCTCTTTGCTTCGTTTACCCACTTGACTTCGCCAGAACCAGGCTCGCGGCCGACATCGGAAAAAGCGGAGCTGAGAGAGAGTTCAGCGGTCTTGGCAGCTGTCTCAGCAAAATCTACAAAGCCGACGGTATCAAGGGCCTGTACCAGGGATTCAACGTGTCTGTCCAGGGCATCATCATCTACAGAGCTGCTTACTTTGGAGTCTATGACACAGCCAAGGGTGAGGAGCATKAGCTAAAGTCAAATCATAAATCTAAGTAGCTGTTTGCAATTGGGACGTTGTTTAAAGTATTGTATTTTACAAAAAATAGGCGCAGAATCCCAATTATGTTGCTCTATGTCATCGTCTAGGTATGCTGCCCGACCCCAAGAACACGCACATCTTCGTCAGCTGGATGATTGCCCAGAGCGTCACCGCAGTCGCCGGTATTATTTCATACCCATTTGACACCGTCAGACGTCGTATGATGATGCAGTCAGGACGCAAATCAGGTGAGCTAGTTGTAGGCCTACTCGTTGAATCATATCAATGAATGACCGTCATTGTAAATAAGAATATGTTCTTAAATGACTTGCCTAGTTAAATAAAGGTAAAAAAATAAATAATAATATCCATGGAAATATTCCATTGGTTTTATGCACGCGCACATTACGCATGGCAATTGTCATTGAGTTGCCTACAGTAGGCCTATATTTCGCATTTTAATGATCAATGTGTCGATTTCAATAGCGGACATCATGTACACTGGCACAATCGACTGCTGGAAGAAGATCGCCAAGAACGAGGGAGGCAAAGCCTTCTTCAAGGGGGCCTGGTCCAACGTGATCCGAGGCATGGGCGGCGCCTTCGTCTTGGTGCTCTACGACGAGATCAAGAAGTACACATAAACATTCACAACTCCCTAGGAAACCCTTCACCACATGTCTTAATTGGATCACATAATGATAACAGCTTGGGTGAATTATCGGGGTAGATGTGTATTCTATTGAGCCAGCCCAGGAGTTGGTTGCTAGTTATCCTTCTCGCCACAGTGTATTTGTTCATGTGAGCAACGCACCGACTCTGAAACCTGTATATATCTTACCCAAGATGTACAGAAAAACGCACATCCAKGCCTGCCAGTTGACTGTCAAACTGGTCCAGAAAAGGGATTTTTCCATTTAATTACATGCCTACTGCAAACAAAGATTCATCCACTCTCCTCAGTTATTTCTTTCTCTCATAGTAAGTCAAATAAATGTACTCTTCACAGCAGCTGCTGTCTTCCAAGGGCCTTACGTTCCTGTGTTGTGTCATATCTCATGTACCACAATAAACATTATTTTAATAAGAATAAAGATGAAAATACCTACTAAGCCCTCTGCTTTGGTGCATTCCTTTGTCATTCATATTAGTTTTATTGAAATATTGTAATGTATACAATATATAACATAATATACAGTATAACATAATACATCAAAACATTTAGGCAAGAGTTACTAGTTTCAGGCTCTGACTTGGTCTATTATAGGGTTAGAAATATCATCCATCCCATTTTCTTGGGCTGCTATAGAGATCCTTCTATTGGGAGCCAGCCTAGATGGGAATCATATCAGTGTCTCATCAGCTGCCATGCTTCATAGTATTTGTTATGTACATAACAGATACAATACAAATGTAATATTACTCCCATTTTCTCAAACTTCAGGTTTTACTAGGCTATACATAAACATTACTATAAATGACATAAAAAAGGCCAACAAACTTGATGTTTGCAATACCAACATACAAATGTATAACTTTTCCTGTGCCAACCCTCATAAACCAATTTATTTGAGTAAGCTTATAGTACTAATTAACTACAAGTTAATATTTTCCTTGTTCTTTTCTCTGTTGATGACTTATAGTGCTGGGTCAGTCATCCCTGGCAGCTAACATGTCACTCACGTGTTGGACTTCTGACCATGACACAGCCAATCACTGGCCTATTTCCCCTGCCGCTGTTGTAGCCATCGTGTGTGCGTGTGTGACATTATGTCATTGTGGGTGATAATTATTCATGTCCACAACATGCCAGATTTGCTGCCTGTTAAGTGTGTCTGCATTGGCAGTCTTTGTTGCCACGTGGATGGTATGCAGCTAACTGGCCTACAAAAGACAGCTGCCACAAGTGGAAAAGTCCTGTGGACATTGTTTGAGCTCATTTGACCACGGACAGACATGAGTGGTGCGCGCAACAAGCAGCTTTATTGGAAAACGTCAAGAAATTTGCACAAGATCACAATAAAAAAAAAAWATATGACTAATTGTCCCATAATATTCTAAAAAAGCTTTACTAGACCACAAAGATATATCTCTCTCATTATTCATCATAATGTAAGAACAATTACAGAAAAATTGCAGAAAAGTTCCACTTGAACATATTTCACAAGAGTGCAAATACAGCATGGAATACTTTGTGCTTACTCTATTCACTAAGCATATTGATAAGCACCACCTGCTAAGCTGACAAAGGAATGTTTTTTTTTTTTTATAGCTGAACCATATTACCTATATCCAGGCTATAGCCAGGCTATATCTTCCATTACAACAGAAGCACAGTTCACAATACTTTATAGCAGCTAGCCTTGGTCCTGGGAAGCAATAGTGAAGCAGTTTTATGAGACTGGTTGTATAACGGCAACACAATATCATTCTTACATCATTTAGGACTGGTTTTCCGGACCTAAATGAAGCCTACTACTCCTGGACTAAAAAGTATGCTCCAAGGAAAAACTCAATTGAAAGTTATTTTAGGCTTAGTCTAAATCTGGGAAACAGACAATCAGTGTCAGATCCCTTTATTTATTAGTATTGAGGGCTAAAACAGAATCACTGGACAAGTGCATGATCAGAGCACAATGGAGATTTAGTTTGGACAAAGTGTGACCAATTTCTGGCTTCACACATCTCTGACACAGATCCTTCATTGTGTGGGACACTCCTAACAACCTCAACTTAACCATCTGGGGGAAGAATGTCAAACTGACTTCGGATCAGTGTTTAGGGGCAACTATTGACTTATAGGTAAGGACTTGGAAGGGGTGGGGGAGTTGGGGAATGGGGCTCCTCCCTGAGCACAGCTCTCAGGACCATGCTGATCGGGACGCTGCCGTACTGGCGTGCCTGGGTAGGGGTGTGGAGGTGGTAGTGATGGCAGATGATGCCCTGGCACTATGGTGGTTGTGGTTCGTACTGCCAGGCCTGGGGCTCTTTCCTGAAGAAAAAAACAAGACAATAGGGGTCAATACTACTACTGATTTACATACTATTCCTACTACATTAATTATATGCTAGTATTACTATACTACACATATGATGAAACAACAAGACAACATGTGTCAATAGTACTACTGATTTACATACTATTGCTACTACATTAATTACATACTAGTATTACTATACTACACATATGATGTACTACCTTCTCCCAAATTTAACTCCCTCAATGTAAAAATATATGGGCTATGTACATTCGAGTACAACAGTACATCACATTTGACATTTGTGGGGTGGGAAAAAGGGAAACAAAAAAACAGCTGTGAGTATTTGTTACAATTTTGTGCATTTTAAACACAGATGTCTCACTCAAAAACTATATTTTAATATTTGTTCATAAAAAAACTAAGTGTGCATATCAGCAGCCACTTTCAGTACAGTACGCCCACACAAAGGGGATGCCGCCGGGAAATTTGAGGCATTATCAAGTGCTTGTCAAATTGTGAACGAGAGACTGATAAAGTGTGTACAGCCTGCACAAAAAACTAAGCAGAGCTCATGCCTTTCATGCAACTTTTTTCAAATCATCATTAGAGTCGCATCATGTAGCCTTAGAAAGTATTAAAAATCAAAACATATAGCCCAACGCTTGTATCACAACTAAAGTTACATAGATAAAACTCTAAATTAAGCAGGAGTACCTGTTTCTTTGTTAACCGCTCACCACAGAATTGCCACGTGCGCATTCACTCAAATCGTTTGGAGAAAATATTTATTTTATTTTATTCAATTGTATTCTTAATACCATAAAACCCTATAAAAGAATTCCATGGAATTCTAAGCAAATCTTGTCTGCTAAATGAACTAGTGTAGCCCACAGCCATATGGCATAGCCAGATCAGTACCAAACATAAGGACAACTCAGAGTATGCTATTCTGTTCTTCTGAAATAGACTACATTTTCTTCATATCATGTTTCTTTAGACCTGTCTAAAATAAATAATGGATTTATTGTGATGGTGTAGGCTATATTACATGGATTTATTAGACTCTATAAAATGTAGATGCTCCAAAGGTCTGCATCAGTGGCTTGCAGGCTTATGTGTTGAAGCCAGAAGATGCTACATGTGTTTATGTTAATTAATGGTCAATTACCATGAGACCGGCAGTTATTTGCTTGACAATCACCGGCTGACAAAATTTTGTGACGCCACAGCCCTATGCGTGAGCAGTTACTAATTTAGCAAAATACAAGTAATCTGAACACAAGTGTGACACGTGTGCATACAGTAGGGAGTAATATGTATGTTTTGGTCTTCAACATATCACAACTTATTTCAGCATATTGATTATGAATTTGGACATTTAAAACCGGTGACACTCGGCTACAGTATATAGTATATATAAAAAATACAGGAAGCAGCAACAGTATCATTTCCAACTTATGTTTTAGGAATATACATTTAATATTATTTCTCATCATGATTCTACTTCATCATGTAAAAACTACTGAATGCTATGATTTATTTTTGAAATCATGAAAATTAGTTTGCCCTGGCTACAGTGGAAGTGCTCAGTGCTTATGATCTCGAAAACATTACATGCAACAAAAAAAAAAGGGATTATATTAACAGTGGACTAATGGAAAAAATACCAAAATATGTTTTGAGTAAAGTGATCCTTTAAAAGAACAAAAATAAAAGATGCCAATTTAGTCTCTCTTAATGAATGACAGAAATAAGTATTGTCTTTGGGCTATTGAGAGCTATTGAGCATCAGTTCTTCAGAGAGGTGACCTGGTGACGTTCTGCTGGAGGACCGCTCCATCTTGGAGGGCGATCTGTCCATGGCTGAGAGCGAGGTGGCGATGCCCAGGTATCCGGCCTGGCGCTGGTAGTCTGCCAGCTGCTCTGCCCTCTTCATGCCCCGGGTGGGCCTCACTGACTCTAGCCTCCGCAGGAAAGCCTGGTGAGAAATGGTGGTAACAATTTCCATGAAAGGTACCTGTATAATGTCATCCTAAGACATTCATAACCTATACATATCGCAGTGCATACACCAATTGCAAGACATAACTACAATATTAACTTGCGGTCGTTGTCATAAGGTGACGTATGCAACTATGAAATGCCTATTAACTGCTCTATTAATACGGTGAGGGTYATGAAGCCATTATGTAGGTGCCCATCAACATTTTCAAACACTGGCAGAGCATAAAACACTATTTTACATTCTTTTTCCAGATTTGACCTGAAAATCATAATATAATTGTGTGTCTAGCAATGGATACCTTTAGGTACTGCAAATAATTCAACACCATTGGCAACTGTCTGGTACCGAATGGTATACAGTCGTGGCCAAAAGTTCTGAGAATGACACAAATATTAATTTCCACAAAGTTTGCTGCTTCAGAGTGTTTAGATATTTTTGTCAGATGTTACTATGGAACACTGAAGTATATTTACAAGCATTTCATAAGTGTCAAAGGCTTTTATTGACAATTACATGAAGTTGATGCAGAGTCAATATTTGCAATAATGCTGTCAATTAACTTCTGGGCCACATCCTGACTGATGGCAGCCCATTCTTGCATAATCAATGCTTGGAGTTTGTCAGAATTTGTGGGATTTTGTTTGTCCACACGCCTCTTGAGGATTGACCACAAGTTCTCAATGGGATTAAGGTCTGGGGAGTTTCCTGGCCATGGACCCAAAATATCAATGTTTTGTTCCCCGAGCCACTTAGTTATCACTTTTGCCTTATGGCAAGGTGCTCCATCATGCTGGAAAATACATTGTTCGTCACCAAACTGTTCCTGGATGGTTGGGAGAAGTTGCTCTCGGAGGATGTGTTGGTACCATTCTTTATTCATGGCTGTGTTCTTAGGCAAAATTGTGAGTGAGCCCACTCCCTTGGCTGAGAAGCAACCCCACCCCAGAATGTTCTCAGGATGCTTTACTGTTGGCATGACACAGGACTGATGGTAGCGCTCACCTTGTCTTCTCCGGACAAGCTTTTTCCGGATGCCCGAAACAATCAGAGAAAATGACTTTACCCCAGCCCTTAGCAGTCCAATCCCTGTACCTTTTGCAGAATATCAGTCTGTCCTTGATATTTTTCCTGGAGAGAAGTGGCTTCTTTGCTGCCCTTCTTGACACCAGGCCATCCTCCAAAAGCCTTCGCCTCACTGTGCGTGCAGATGCACTCACACCTGCCTGCTGCCATTCCTGAGCAAGCTCTGTACTGGTGGTGCCCCGATCCTGCAGCTGAATCAACTTTAGGAGACGGTCCTGGCGCTTGCTGGACTTTCTTGGGCGCCCTGAAGCCTTCTTCACAACAATTGAACCGCTCTCCTTGAAGTTCTTGATGATCCGATAACTGGTTGATTTAGGTGCAATCTTACCGGAAGCAATGTCCTTGCCTGTGAAGCCGTTTTTGTGCAAAGCAATGATGACGGCAYGTGTTTCCTCTCAGGTAACCATGCTTGACAGAGGAAGAACAATGATTCCAAGCACCACCCTCCTTTTGAAGCTTCCAGTCTGTTGTTCGAACTTAATCAGCATGACAGAGTGATCTCCAGCCTTGTCCTCATCAACACTCACACCTGTGTTAACGAGAGAATCACTGACATGATGTCAACTAGTACTTTTGTGGCAGGGCTGAAATGCAGTGTAAATGTTTTTTGGGGATTCAGTTCATTTGCATGGCAAAGAGGGACTTTGCAATTAATTGCAATTCATCTGATCACTCTTCATAACATTCTGGAGTATATGTAAATTGCCATCATACAAACTGAGGCAGCAGACTTTGTGAAAATTAATATTTGTGTCATTCTCAAAACTTTTGGCCACGACTGTACAGTATAAGCTAATAGTGTTTCAAAAAGGTAAATATTGTGAAATTGTGCACTAAAAATGACATACAGACCACTTTGTCTATTTTGATTATGCCAGCCCAGTGTCATTGATAGAGTAGGCAGCTGCAGGCATGCTGCACACCCGTAATATCATTAGCACACTTCAGTTAAACAAAATGGATCTGTCAACAGTGTCAAAGGGAACAAGCCTTACAAATCCACTGGACATGAGCCATTACTATTATAAACTCAGCAAAAAAAGAAACGTCCTCTCGCTGTCAACTGCGTTTATTTTCAGCACACTTAACATGTGTAAATATTTGTATGAACATAACAAGATTCAACAACTGAGATATAAACTAAACAAGTTCCACAGACATGTGACTAACAGAAATGGAATAAAGTATCCCTGAACAAAGGGGGGGTCAAAATCAAAAGTAACAGTCAGTATCTGGTGTGGCCACCAGCTGCATTAAGTACTCCAGTGCATCTCCTCCTCATGGACTGCACCAGATTTGCCAGTTCTTGCTGTGAGATGTTACCCCACTCTTCCACCAAGGCACCAGCAAGTTCCCAGACATTTCTGGGAGGCATGGCCCTAGCCCTCACCCTCCGATCCAACAGGTCCAGACGTGCTCTTTGGGATTGAGATCCGGGCTCTTCGCTGGCCATGGCAGAACACTGACATTCCTGTCATGCAGGAAATCACGCACAGAACGAGCAGTATGGCTGGTGGCATTGTCATGTTGGAGGGTCATGTCAGGATGAGCCTGCAGGAAGGGTACCACATGAGGGAGGAGGATGTCTCCCCTGTAACGCACAGYGTTGAGATTGCCTGCAATGACAACAAGCTCAGTCCAATGATGCTGTGACACACCGCCCCAGACCATGACGGGCCCTCCACCTCCAAATCGATCCCGCTCCAGAATACAGGCCTCGATGTAACRCTCATTCCTTCGACGATAAACGCGAATCGGACCATCACCCCTGGTAAGACAAAACCGCAACTCGTCAGTGAAGAGCACTTTTTCCTAGTCCTGTCTGGTCCAGCGATGGTGGGTTTGTGCCCATAAGCAACGTTGTTGCCGGTGATGTCTGGTGAGAACATGCCTTACAACAGGCCTACAAGCCCTCAGTCCAGCCTCTCTCAGCACTGATGGTGGGATTGTCCGTTCCTGGTGTAACTCGGGTAGTTGTTGTTGCCATCCTGTACCTGACCCACAGGTGTGATGTTCGGATGTACCGATCCTGTGCAGGTGCTGTTACATGTGGTYTGCCACTGCGAGGATGATCAGCTGTCTGTCCTGTCTCCCTGTAGCGCTGTCTTAGGCATCTCACAGTACAGACATTGCAATTTATTGCCCTGGCCACATCTGCAGTCCTCATGCCTCCTTGCAGCATGCCTAAGGCACGTTCACGCAGATGAGCAGGGACCCTGGCCATCTTTCTTTTGGTGTTTTTCAGAGTCAGTAGAAAGGCCTTTTTAGTGTCCTAAGTTTTCATAACTGTGACCTTAATTGCCTACCATCTGTAAGCTGTTCGTGTCTTAACAACCGTTCCACAGGTGCATGTTCATGAATTGTCTGTAGAAATATAACCACTCTCAAATTCAAAGACAGAGTTATGGATGCAAGGACTGACCATCCATGATACAAAACTTATAGTTTTAAACATGTTTTTTTTTAATGCAAAACAGTGTTTGTTAACATTGACTTTGTTTACAAACACTGGAGTAAAACAAGCTTATATTTTGGGTTTGTTTATGAAATTTTTTGTACCCCTTTTTCTCCCCAATTGGTAGTTACAGTCTTGTCCCATCGCTGCAAGTCCCGTACGGACTCGGGAGAGGCGAAGGTCGAGAGCTGTGCGTCCTCCGAAAAACAACCCAGCCAAGCTGCTTCTTGACATAACGCCCACTTAACCCGGAAGCCAGCCGCACCAATGTGTCGGAGGAAACACCGTACACCTGGCGACCGTGTCAACATGCATTGCACCCGGCCCGCCACAGGAGTTGCTAGTGTGCTATGGGACAAGAACATCCCTGCCGGCCAAACCCTCCCCTAACCCGGTCGACGCTGGGCCAATTGCGTGCCGCCCCATGGGTCTCCAGGTCGCGGCCGGCTGTGACCGAGCCTGGACTCGAACCAATCTCTAGTGGCCTTAGACCACTGCACCACTCGGGAGGCCCATATTTAGGGTTCTGATGGGGTATGAAAGTTGAACTAAGCTCATGAGGCAAATATAAGTAATATTCTTCAAGAATTAATGGGTATATACAGTGCCTTCGGTAAGTATTCAGACCCCTTGACTTCTTCCACATTCCATGTTACAGCCTTATTCTAAAATGTATTAAATTATTGTTTTCCCTCAATCTACACACAACACCCCACAATGAAAAAGTGAAAACAGGTTCAGATTTCCTTTTGCAAATGTATAAAATAAACTAAAAGCAGAAATACCTTATTTAAGTATTCAGACCCTTTGCTATGAGACTCGAAATTGAGCTCAGGTGCATCCTGTTTCCATTGATCATCCTTGAGATGTTTCTACAACTTGGAATCCAACGGTGGTAAATTCAACTGATTAGACATTATTTGTAAAAGGCACACATCTGTCTATATAAGACACATCTGTCTATATAAGGTCCCACAGTTGACAGTGCATGTCAGAGCAAAAACGGAATTGTCCATAGAGCTCCGAGACAGGATTCTGTTGATGCACAGATCTGGGGAAAGGTATCAAAAAATGTCTGCAGCATTGAAGGTCCCCAAGAACACAGTATCCACCATCATTCTTAAATGGAAGAAGTTTGGAACGAGCAAGACACTTCCTAGAGCTGACCGCCTGACCAAACTGAGCAATTGGGGCAGAAGGGCCGTGGTCAGGGAGATGACCAAGAACCCGATGGTCAATCTGACAGAGCTCCAGAGTTCCTCTGTGCAGATGGGATAACCTTCCAGAAGGACAACCATCTCTGCAGCACTCCACCAATCAGGCCTTTATGGTAGAGTGGCCAGACGGAAGCCACTTTTCAGTAAAAGGCACATGACAGCCCGCTTGGAGTTTTTCAAAAGGCACCTAAAGGACACTCCGACCATGAGAAACAAGATTCTCTGGTCTGATGAAACCAAGATTAAACTCTTTGGCCTGAATGCCAAGCATCACGTCTGGAAGAMACCTGGCACCATCCCTACGGTGAAGCATGGTGGTGGTTTTTCAGCACCCGGGACTGTCAAGATCGAGGGAAAGATGAAAGGAGCAAAGTACAGAGAGATCCTTGACGAAAACCTGCTCCAGAGCACTCAGGACCTCAGACTGGGATGAAGGTTCATCTTCCAACAGGACAACGACCCTCAGCAAACAGCCAAGACAGCGCAGGAGTGGCTTCGGGACAAGTCTCTGAATGTCCTTGTTTGGCCCAGCCAGAGCCCGGACTTGAACCCGATCCAACATCTCTGGAGAGACCTGAAAATAGCTGACAGAGTTTGAGAGGATCTGCAGATAAAATTGGGAGAAACTCCCCAAATACAGGTGTGATATTTCTTTCTTTTTTTATACATTTGCAAAAATTTCTAAAAACCTGTATTTCCATTGTCATTTTGGGGTATTATGTGTAGATTGATGAGGATTTTAAAATAAGGCTGTAACGTAACAAAATGTGGAAATAGTCAAGGTGTCTGAATACTTTCCAAATGCACTATAAGTCAAAAAATGGATATAGCAACTGTTGATTGCCCCTTTAAAGGCAGACTCAGCGAAATTATGYTGCCACGAGCAGCACTGCAGATATTGAGATGAGCCAGGGCACCAAAACAGCGGCGAAGTTGATCCTCGCGCTTCAACGCGCTAAGTTGTTGCGGAAATTGAACCACTATGCTGTTTACTTTCTGCATCTACGTCATATCGCTGACTCTACCTGTAACACACGATTGACAAAAGATGACGGTATCTGGACATGTTTTGATTTAAGACAGCCGCAAAGTATGTGCGCTGGTAGTTAGTTAAAAACACAACATATGTACATTAACTGTGAACACCGTATGTCTACTGCACAGCTTTTGTATGTGTGAGAGTGAGTGAGTCAGTGAGTGAGTGAGTAAGAGAAAGAGTACTATTCAACTTATGCTGCGCAGTAGTTCATTCAGAGATGGATTTGGTTAAATCCGGTCAATAAGATGTGCATGCAGATGAGGTTCTATGATGTCATAACCCCCCCCCACACCCCTTTACCATTCCTTGTGACATTACACAAGAGAAACGCTTTGCTGACTTATGGCTTTGGGCCCCTCTCCCTAATTTAACTGGTTGGTTGGCCCTTAGCCATGACCTTGACCTTATTGGAAGTACATGGCATGAGTTCACATGAACTCTTCCTTAGACACAGTCCACACTAATTAAAACTACTTGACCCCTCCGATCATGTTCAATAGCTAGATCTCTTGCAAATAGATTATATTTCAATGAGTGCAAAAATATTTTATTTCAATGAGAAACTGGATAAATAAAAGTGGAAATTAAACTAAAGTATTAGCCAAACACATTACCAAAACAAAAAAAATTGGGTCATTGTGGCAAGATCATATGGCATTTTTTTATACATTTCAACTATCTAATATGACTTCTCATACACTGTCAGTAGACAGTTCATGTAGAAACAGAAACGTTTCCAAGGCCATTACCACCAGAGACCTTAATGAAACTGGGAGAGGATAGTGAGCCCTGAAAAGCAGAGGTAAAAACGTGGCCCATTGAGAGTAAAAATAACCAGTGCTCAGCCAGCAGCTCAAAATGTCACATGCAGTCACACTCCCACCAACAAACCCTATGGAGAGGAAATCTCAGTAAGTGAGACCGTCAGGAAGAACTAGGAATGGAAATAGGGGAAAGGTTAAGAATGGTCCCCCATATTTCATTGGAGGCAGAACTGACCTGTACTATATCTAAACCCCTTGCTAGAAAATATATATAAAATGTTTTGTGTAAACCAATACAATCTCTCAGACAGTGTGTATAACAATATCATAAAATATGCATAGAGCCAGGAAAGAACAAGGTATTCATATTTCTCTCAGGTCACACTTTGGATAGTCCCAAGTTATGATCTACAGATGGTCAAACTATCTGTTGATATGCAACTGCTTGCTAAAGCTAGGGTTAGAATAAGGGTTAGGTTAAGGTCAGGGTTACTGCTATTGTTAGTGGATTGTTAGTTGAAATGTTGTTGATGGTAATTGAACATCTACAAACCATCTACTTGGGATTCTACACATAAAGTGATACCTTCTCTCAAACTATATTGTGTACAATGAGTGAGAAGGACAGTCAACTACCCTGAACAACTCCAATGCTGGACAAATGTTCCATCTGTCAATGGAGAGACAGAGTGTGTGTGTGTGTGTGTGTGTGTGTGTGTGTGTGTGTGTGTGTGTGTGTGTGTGAGCGAGTTTATGTGAGAGGTGTATATACATCACACGGTATATTCAATTACAACACTAAGAATAGAGGGAGGGAGAGAAACTCTCCTCCCCCTCTTGATGAGTTAAGAGAGAGAGAGCAAGAAAGAGCTAAAGGGAGCACTGCAAGACATCTACAGTACTGTACAGCCTGTCCCAGCCAGCACTGCTCATTGCACAATAACAGTGCGAGTTTTGGAGATAAAAGGGTGACTTTCTGACATATAGGATGACAAACTTTATCTAATCACTGCAAACAATGAGCATTTTGAGATAAATTCCAGAATATTTTTTTTTACAAATGAATAWTTYTTTTTTAGCTGAAATGTCTTCAGTCATTAAGTATTCAGACCCTTTGTTATGGCAAGCCTAAATAAGTTCATGAGTCACATAATAAGTTGCATGGTCTCACTGTGTGTGCAATAATAGTGTTTGACGTGGTTTTTTAATGACTACGTCATCTCTGTACCCCACACATGCAATTATCTGTAAAGTCCCTCAGTTGAGCAGTGAATTTTAAGTCGACCACAAAGACCAGGGAGGTTTTCCAATGCATCGCAAAGAACAGCACCTATTGGTAGACGGGTAAAAATAMAAATATATAATGTGGCAGGGCTTGCAAACTAGCAAACAAGCAACACTGAAGCATGCATGAGAGCACCAGTTGTCCTGGAAGACTGTATGATCATGCTCTCCGTAGCCGATGTGAGCAAGACCTTTAAACAGGTCAACATTCACAAGGCCATGGGGCCACTGATTACCTGGACGTGTACTCAGAGCATGCGTGGACCAACTGGCAAGTGTCTTCACTGACATTTTCAAACTCTCCCTGACCAAGTCTGTAATCCCAACATGTTTCAAGCAGACCATCATAGTCCCTGTGCCCAAGAAAGCAAAGGTAACCTGCCTAAAATTACTCCCGCCCTGTAGCACTCACGTTGGTAGCCATGAAGTGCTTTGAAAGGCTGGTCATGGCTCACATCAACACCATCATTACGGAAACACTAGACCCACTCCAATTCGCATACCGCCCCAACAGAGCCACAGATGAMACAATTTCAATCGCACTCCACACTGCCCTTTCCCAYATGGACAAAAGGAATGTGAGAATGCTATTCATTGACTACAGCTCAGCGTTCAACATCACAGTGCCCAAAAAGCTCATCACTAAGCTAAGGACCCTGGGACTAAAAACCTCCCTCTGCATCTGGACCCTGGACTTCCTGACGGGCCGCCTCCCAGGAGGTAAGGGTAGGCAACAACACATCTGCCACGCTGATCATCAGCGTGCTCAGTCCCCTCCTGTACTCCCTGTTCACTCATGACTGCGTGGTCAAGTCAGGATGCTCTCGATGGTGCAGCACATGCACCCCTGAGAGGCCACTGTGTTGAGGATCAGCATGGCGGATGTTTTACTACCTACCCTCACCACCAGGGGGCAGCCCGTCTGGAAGTCCAGGATCCAAAACATTTTCAAAGACTCCAGTCACCCAAGTCATAGAGTGTTCTCTCTGCTCCCGAACGGCAAGCGGTACCTGAGCACCAAGTCTAGGTCCAAAAGGCTCCTTAACAGCTTCTACCCTCAAGCCATAAGACTACTGAACAATTAATCAAATGGCCACAAAGACTATTTACATTGACACCCCCCAACCCCCCCCCCCCCCCYCCTTYGTTTTAAACTTCTGCTTCTCGCTGTTTATTATCTATGCATAGTCACTTAACCCCTACCTACATGTACAAATTACCTCGACTAACCTGTACCCCTGCACATTGACTCGGTACCGGTACCCCCTGTATATAGCCTCGGTATTGTTATTTTATTGTGCTAATTTATTTTATTTTTTACTTTAGTTTATTTAGTAAACATTTTCTTAACTCTATTTCTTGAACTGCATTGTTGGTTAACGGCTAGTAAGCATTTAACGGCAAGGTCTACCTGTTGTATTCAACTTGTCTAGGTCTTTTCATCAACTGATTTTAGCCATGGATTGCCATGGCTGTGGATTGCATGCATTGTTTAAATGAAATGTTGGCACATTGGCAGTTAGTTGTTTCAAATTATGGAATAATTCYTCTAAAACTGGTTGACTAGCTAGCTAACAAACATACAGTGCATATAAATTCTTCAAATTAAATATTTTATCACAGCAACACTATTATGGCTCTAGCCAGAAGTTTTGCTTTGGCATTTATGATTTATTCTACAATTCAAACATGGAGATATCCCAAACTCCCGTTCCACCTACACYGAAAGACGTGGATGGAAATCTCCCCTTTCATATTGTGAACTTCGGCCATGAACAAYTTTACCGGCACCTGATACCACCTTCCCAACGGGAACAGCTGAGCCGCTTGGGGRAAGGTACACAGGAAACACTGCAGCACCACTGAGACCGGTGTTAACTCCAACAAGCTGGTGTTACCTTCAGCCTGCTACTCTGTGACGATGTACGCCCAAACACCACAAAGCAAGCTAAACAACTATGCCAAAACTATGGTAAGACCGTAAAGAAGAATTCAAAAGCGGTGGCTTGTGATATTTGTAATTTGTTTGTTCACATAAAGTGTGGCGCTATCAACCCCTTGTCATATGATGAAGCTGTAAAGTCTCAAAGTAACATTTTGCTTGTGTGCAATTGTATGCTGTTTAAATGCGGTGCCAAACATTGGGATGCTGGACACAAGCAGGGATRATGAGTGCAATCTAGATGAGATAGTCGATGTATCAGCAGTGGGCACAGAAAATGACATGTTTGACTGTTTCAATCAGAGAGGACTTTTTATCCACGTGAACGCACAAAGCCTTCTGCCGAAATTAGAGGAACTAAAACTCCTTGCTTCTAACACACAGGCTGCAGTAGTCGCTGTGACAGACATGGCTCGGTGGGTCAATTGAGGACGATGAGGTTGAGTTACCAGGTTATAGCATTCATAGAATTGACGGAAACCGAAACTKTGTTTTTTACTAGGAATGATGTGCCTTTTAACCCTCGTTCAGATCTGAAAATGGATGGGTTTGAGGTTGCATGGGTAGATATACTCTTCCTAAATGTCGTCCTATACTTGTTGGTGTGTGCTATCGGCCTCCTAAGCAAAATCATTTATATGATTTACTTGAATTGCTGTGATCACACTGTATTTGCTGATAGAGAATGTATTCTGCTTGGTGATTTTAATACAAATGTGCAGTTATCACTAGAGGTCGACCGATTAATCGGAATGGCCGATTAATTAGGGCCGATTTCAAGTTTCCATAACAATCGGAAATCGGTAATTTTGGACGCCGATTTAAAAATAAAAAAAAATTACACCTTTATTTAACGAGGCAAGTCAGTTAAGAACACATTCTTATTTTCAATGACGGCATAGGAACAGTGGGTTAACTGCCTTGTTCAGGGGCAGAACGACAGATTTTTACCTTGTCAGCTCAGGGATTCAATCTTGCAACYTTACGGTTAACTAGTCCAACGCTCTAACCACCTGCCTCACGAGGAGCCTGCCTGTTACGCGAATGCAGTAAGAAGCCATGGTAAGTTGCTAGCTAGCATTAAACTTATCTAATAAAAAACAATCAATCAATCATAATCACTAGTTATAACTACACATGGTTGATGATATTTCTAGTTTATCTAGCATGTCCTGCATTGCATATAACCGATGCAGTGCGCATTCGCGAAAAAGGACTGTCGTTGCTCCAACGTGTACCTAACCATAAACATCAATGCCTTTCTTAAAATCAATACACAGAAGTACATATTTTTAAACCTGCATATTTAGCTAAAAGAAATCCAGGTTAGCAGGCAATATTAACCAGGTGAAATTGTGTCACTTCACTTGCTTTCATTGCACGCAGAGTCAGGGTATATGCAACAGTTCGGGCCGCCTGGCTAATTGCGATCTAATTTGCCAGAATTTTACGTAATTATGACATAACATTGAAGGTTGTGCAATGTAACAGAAATATTTAGACTTAACTTAAACGTTAGCTTTCTTACATGGCACATATTGCACTTTTACTTTCTTCTCCAACACTTTGTTTTTGCATTATTTAAACCAAATTGAACATGTTTCATTATTTATTAGAGGCTAAATTGATTTTATTGATGTATTATATTAAGTTAAAATAAGTGTTCATTCGGTATTGTTGTAATTGTCATTATTACAAATAAATAAAATAAAAAAAATTTGGTCCTCCAATAATCGGTATCAGTATTGAAAAATCATAAATCGGTCGACCTCTAGTTATCACCCCAGAGAAGTACACTAGTAAATGCCCTGTATAACTTTAATCAGTTATTTGGACTAAAACAACTGATTGTTGAGCCAACCCGGGTTTGTACTGACAGTAAATCAACTTTGGATTTGATTATTGTATCAGATCAAGAGAACGTCTCATGTACTAAACTGTGATGATGTTGATCAAGCTTGGCATCTTTTTAAAAGATCTGTTTCTGTCTGCACTAGACTCTCTGGCTCCGACGAAACAAATTCAAATCAAACAGTAGTCAGGGAAATGGATCACTTCTGAGATCTTAGACCTCATAAAGAAAAGGGTCCAGATTCAGATGCAGAAGGACAACTCTACAACAAGTTTATGATGGTTATATTAACTGCAGAAACCAGGCAAGATACAAAATGGATAAGGCCAAATCCCAACATTATATAGACGTCGTTAATGACAACTTACATCAGCCTCGTAAACTGTGGAAARTTTTAAAGGACATTGGCTCAAAACCTCCCCATAAGGTAAAATCCTGTAGTATTGGCCTGGATATTGATGATATTTTATGTCATGACCAGACCATTTTTTTTTACCACTATAGCCTCATCTCTGGTTAAGAAGTTACCCACCTGCTCTGGACACTATGGCTAGTCTTTCATTAACAAATTTTACCATAGCAGAGGTATCACAAATTATTTGTTTGAGCTGTGCATGGTAACAGAGGACAAAGTTTCCAATCTACTATGCTTAATGAGCACAAACAACGCAACTGGGCTGGATAACCTCCGTGCAAGATTCATAAAGGATAGTGCTTGTGTCACCGCTAAAATGATAACGCATTTTGTAAACCTTTCTATTAGTAGTGGTACATTTCCCAAGGATCTCAAAACAGCCCGGGTGGTTCCACTCCACAAGAAGAGCAGTAAAACAAATGTAATAACTTACAGGCCTGTGTCAATCCTCAAAACCTTATACGAAGTTGTTGAGCGATACGTTTTTTATCAACTTGAGGGATACCTTCTTGAGCACAAACTTCTTTATGAACTACAATCTGGTTTTAGAACAGCTCATTCCACTGATACTTMTCCACCTTTTCGACCACATTAAGCAGGAAAGTGAGAAGGGGACCTATACAGGTATGGTCATGTTAGACTTGTAGAAAGCTTTTGACACTGTGGACCATGATATTCTCCTGATGAAACTGAAATGCATGGGTCTAAATTATGTAGCAGTGAATTGGTTTCAGTCTTATCTGACCAACAGAACATACGTATGTAATGTTGGTGAAGTTCTGTCAGAGGCCAAAGAAATATCCTGTGGAGTACCGCAGGGATCAATTTTAGGTCCTCTCTTATTTTTTTAAATATRCGTTAATGATATGCCAGATACAGTAACGTGCAAACTCTTGCTTTATGCTGATGATTCAGCCATACTGGTATCAGGGAAGGATACAGTTTACATTGAGGAGACCCTGAGTAAAGAATTGCATTTTGTTAGAGATTGGTGGTCTGACAACAAATTGTCACTCAATTTGGGAAAAACTGAATCGATTTTGTTTGTAACAAAACGTAGATTGCTTAGGGTTGACAAGATAACGGTAAACTGTGCAGGCAAGGAGATTGAATCTAAAACAAGTATCTTATCTTGGTGTGTCCCTAGATCAATCCCTTTCTAGAGACCTGATTGCTKCTAAAATCCTTTCTAAAATGGTGAACAAATTGAAATGTTTATATCGTAACACTAGATATTTTAACACTAAAGTTAAGAAACTGCTTGTCTCAACCTTGATTCAGTGTCATTTTGATGTCTGCTCTGCTTGGTATAGTGGGCTATCAAAAAGCTGAAAAAGAGAATGCAGGTCATGCAAAATAATGTTATCAGGTATATGCTGAATGTCCCCCCTAGGACCCACATGGGGGTACAGGAGTTCCAGGAGGTGGGCTTGTTGCCTTTCGAGTCCAGAGTGGACCAACTTAAACTTAATCATATGTTTGACATCTTATTAAATGTGCCCCAGGTTACATGAAAAACCACATTGATATGGTCTACTCTATAACCAACACAGTCACAATACCAGATCTAGTCTTATGTCTTGTAAAATCCCAAGAGTAAACAGTACTGCGAGTCATTTGTCTATGGAATAGCCTTCCCTTGGAGATCAAGCAAAGAAAAAGTAAAAATAGCTTTAAAAAGCAGGCAAAGGTTTTCATTTGGACATTGTCTAAGTAAGAAAAAAACACTACACTGCCCCCTACTGCTGGTCAGATGTATTTATTTGAAGGATCGGTATGATTTGCAATTAATAGATTGTTTTAGTGTGAAATGAATATGGTTGATTTTTAAGGTTAGGGAGAAGTGCAGTGAATAGTGCCACTTTTCAGGATGTCAATATAAATTWATTTATTTATGGTTGTTTGTAATTTTGTCTTGCCTTTTAAATCATTATATACGTTTTCGTTTTTACCATTGAGAACCACTTTGGAAACAAGTGTTTTAATTAATACTTTCAAGTGATATCCACTGGGTCCACATTGTCCATTTTGTTGTATATGTCTGTTTCCCAAAATAAATTAAATTCAATGTGACAAATACAATTTAATTTTGATTTGAATATACTTTTGAGCATGGTGAAGTTATTATTTACACTTTGGATGGTGTATCAATAAACCCAGTCACTACAAAGATACAGGCGTCCTTCCTAACTCTGTTGCCGAGAGGAAGGAAACCAGGCCAGTTAAGAGTTTAATGGCTGTGACAGGAGAAAACTGCGGAGGGATCAACAACATTGTAGTTACTCCAAAAATACTAACCTAATTGACAGAGGGAAAAGAAAGAAGCCTGTACAGAATAAAAAAWTACCCCAAAACATGTTTGCAACAAGGCACTAAAGTAATACTGCAAAAAAATGTGGCAAAGTGATTTCACTTTTTGTCCTGAATACAAAGTGCTATGTTTGGGGCAAATCCAATACAACACATTACTGAGTACCACTCTCCATATTTTTAACCATAGTGGTGGCTGCATCATGTTATGGGTATGCTAGTAATCCTTAAACTCCCCAGTCCTTTTCAGCATAAAAAKAATCTACGGAATAGAGCGAAGCACAGGCAAAATCCTAAAGGAAAACCTGGATCAGTCTGCTTTCCTCCAGACACTGGGAGATTAATTCAACTTTCAGCAGGACAATAACCTAAAACAGAAGGTCAAATCCACACTGGAGTTGCTTACCAAGAAGTCAGTGTACAGTCAGGTCCATAAGTATTTGGACAGTGACACAACTTCCATAATTTTGGCTCTGTATGCCACCACAATGGATTTGAAAGGTAACACTCACAMTGTGCTTTAAGTGTAGACTTTCATCTTTAATTTAAGGGTTTTGGATGAACCGTGTACGAATTACAACCATTTTTATACATAGCCCCCCAATTTTTGGGGCACAAAAGTAATTGGACAAACTAACATAATCATAAATTAAATTGGGATGTTTTAATACTGCAAATCCTTTGCAGTCAATGACTCCCTGAAGCCTGGAACCCATAGACATACCCAGATGCTGGGTGTCTTCCCTTGTGATGCTCTGCCAGGCCTTTACTGCAGCTGTCTTCAGTTCCTGCTTTTTATTGCAGCGTTTTTCCTTTATTTGATAGATTTTTTAAATATATGTTTTATTACTTTTACCCCTGTTTCTCCCCAATTTCATGGTATCCAATTGGTAGTTACAATCTTGTCCCATCGCTGCAACTTCCGTACGGWCTCRGGAGAGGCGAAGGCCGAGAGCCGTGCGTCCAAGAAACACAACCCAGCCAAGCTGCACTTCTTCTTGATACAATGCCTGCTTAACCCGGAAGTCAGCTGCACCAATGTGTCGAAGCAAACACCGTACACCTGGCGACCGTGTCAGCGTGCATTGCACCCAGCCCAATTGTGCGCCGCTCCATGGGTTTCCTGTCTACATGCCCACACCATAACACTACCTCYACCTTGATTCACAGATGAGGTAGTATGCTTCGGATCATGAGCAGTTACTTCCCTTCTCCATACTCTTCTCTTCCCATCATTCTGTTACAAGTTGATCTTTGTCTCATCTGTCCATAGGATGTTGTTCCAGAACTGTACAGGCTTTTTTAGATGTTTTTTGGCAAACTCTAATCTGGTCTTGCTGTTTTGAGGTTTACATCTTGTGGTAAACCATCTGTATTTACTCTGGTGAAGTCTTCTCTTGATTGTTGCCTTTGACACAGATACGCCTGTTCTTGATCTGGCCAACTGTTGTGAAAGGTATTTTCTTCATCAGGGAAAGGTCTTCCGGGCCTCTTGGTGTTCCTGAGCTCACCAGTGCGTTCTTTCTTTTTAAGAATGTACCAAATAGTTGATTTGCCACACCTAATGTTTTTGGTATCTCTCTGATGGGTTTGTTTAGATTTTTCAGCCTTATGATGGCTTGCTTCACTGGCAGTGACATCTCTTTGGACCTTTTACTGAGGGTTAACAGCAACAGATTCCAAAGGCAAATGTCACACTTAAAATCTCTAGACTTTTTACCTGCTAACTTGTAAATGAACTAATGAGGGAATAACACACACCTAGCAATGGAACAGATGAGCAGCCAATTGTCCAATTACTTTTGGTCCACATATAAAAGTACTGTAATTCCTACACCGTTCAYCCGATTTGGATGTATATACCCTCAAATTAAAGCTGAAAGTCTGCACTTTCAGMTCATATTCATTATTTAATTTCAACTCCAATGTGCTGTGATAGACAGCTAAAAAAATAATAACTTGGTCAATGTCCAAATATTTATGGACCTAACTATGTTTCTGAGTTGGGGAATTACATTTCTGACTTAAATCTGCTTGAAAATCTATGGCAAGACTTGAAAATGGTTGTCTAGCAATGATCAACAACCAATTTGAGTTTAAAGAATTTTGAAAAGAATMAATGGGCAAATATTGTACAATCCAGGTGTGCAAAGGTCTTAGATACTTACCCAGAAAGACTCACAGCTGTAATCACTGCCAAAGGGGATTCTAACATGTATTAACTCAGGGGTGTGAATACTTATGTAAAGCAAAAGATTTTTTAACATGTTTTCACTTTTTCATTACGGGGTATTGTGTGTAGATGGGTGAGAAAAAAAAGCTATTTAATACATTTTGAATTCAAACTAACAACAAAATATGGAATAAGTCAAGGGCTATTTATACTATCTGAAGGCATTGTATCTAAATATGTAAATTAGTTTAACTATCCCTTTAAAAGCAGTGCTAGAGTCAAGAGAGACTATGCTGCTCCCAATACTTAAATCCCTCAATTACACCAAATCCATATTATTGAACAGTGCAATTGTGAAGATGCCCCTTTCTGCATCGACACGTCACCCTTTGTGAGGTTTACTAGATTGTACTTTCCATTAGTGACCAGTGACCACCTAAGCAATGATTATTTTAATGGAATGCTTTTTTTATGTCTCAGTGCATGATTGTGTTTAATATTTCCATACTTCAAATAAAGTATGGAGAGCAGCAGATTAGGTGCTAAACCAGTTTAAGACAAGATCCAACCCCAAAATTGTATGAGCGCTAGGAAGGAATAGGCGTGACTCTCCTATTTTAAATATAGTAATCTGTGCCATAAAACCTTTAAATTAAACATTTACAGTGTTTAAAACAATTCTCATTGTATAAACTGCCTTAATTTTGCTGGACCCCAGGAAGAGTAGCTGCTGCAATGGCAGCAGCTAATGGGGATCTATAATAAATACGAATACAAATCTCTCTTAGTGCAGAGCTGTTGGAGTAGAGGTTGGGGTTGGCCTTGAACTCTATATAATGTCAATCTGTGCTGCCACCACTGTTGTGTCCACTGCCACCTGCTACCGTCTCTCTATGGCCGTACTGTGTCTGCTTTCACTGACCGGCCTGTGCTCTCAGACAGCATTACTCCCTCCACACACACACACACACACACACACACACACACACACACAACACACACACACACACCACACACCACACACACACACACACACACACACACACACACACCAAAAGATTCAGTTTCACACATGTGCAACAGGTGGCTCCGTGGCGCAATGGATAGCGCATTGGACTTCTAGGCTTGTGAATGTGAGGTGATTCAAAGGTTGTGGGTTCGAGTCCCACCGGAGTCGCACTTTTTTTTTTTTTAAATGGATACAGTAAAATATGATAAAGGAAGACAAAATTATCTTAGTAACTCTTTTAGCAAATTTTTTTTGTTAAAAGTAGTATAGCATTTCGAAAGAGACTTGAGTAAGGCAAAATTCTGATATGTATCTTTGGCTAAATACATATAATATTTCTCAACGATCTACTAAAACACGTATTTTTGTGAGCTAAATTTAACATAGTGACTTTTTAAAACATTGTTACAGCCTTATTMTAAAATTGATTCAATTGTTTTTTCCCCCTCATCAATATACACACAATACCACATAATGACAAGCCAAAACAGGCAAAACTTTTTTTTGCAAATGTATTAAAAATAAAAAGTATTCAGACCCTTTACTCAGTACTTTGTTGAAGCACCTTTGAAATCTTTGCCTAGATCCTCCCAGTACGTGCCCCTGAAAAAACATCCCCACAGCATGATGCTGCCACCACCATGCTTCACCGTAGGGATGGTGCCAGGTTTCCTCCAGATGTGACGCTTGGCATTCAGACCAAAGAGTTCCATCTTGGTTCCATCAGACCAGAGAATCTTGTTTCTTTAGGTGCCTTTTGGCAAACTCCAAGCGGGCTGTCATGTGCCTTTTACTGAGGAGTGGCTTCCATCTGGCCACTTGATTGGTGGAGACTGCGGAGATGGTTGTCCTTCTGGAAGGTTCTCCCACCTCCACAGAGGAACTCTGGAGCTCTGTCAGAGTGACCCTTGGGTTCTTAGTCACCTCCCTGACCAAGGCCCTTCTCCCCCGATTGCTCAGTATGGACGGGCAGTCAGCTCTAGGAAGAGTCTTGGTGGTTCCAAACTTCCACCCATTTAAGAATGATGGAGGCCACTGTTCTTGGGGACCTTCAATGCTGCAGACATTTTTTTAGTACCCTTCCCCAGATCTGTGCCTTGATACAATCCTGTCTTGGAAAACAGAATTACCAAGGATAAGAAGTAGGCTATATGCATTCGAAAAGTATTCAGAACCCTTGACTTTTTCCACATTGTTACGTTACAGCCTTATTCTGAAATGGATTCAATTGTTTTTTTCCCCCTCATCAATCTTCACACAGTACACATAATGACAAAGCAAAAACAGGTTTTTAGAAATGTTTGCAAAAATAAATAAATGAAGTATGACATTTACATAAGTATTCAGACCTATTACTCAKTACTTGTTGAAGCACATTTGGCAGTRATTACAGCCTTGAGTCTTCTTGGGTATGAAGCTACAAGCTCGGCACACCTGTATTTGGGGAGTTTCTCCCATTCTTCTCTGCAGATCCTCTCAAGCTCTGTCAGGTTGGATGGGGAGTGTCTCTGCACAGSTATTTTCAGGTCTCTCCAGAGAWGTTAGATTGGGTTCAAGTTCGGGCTYTCGCTGGGCCMCTCAAGCACATCCAGAGACTTGTTTCGAAGCCACTCCTGCATTGTCTTGGCTGTGTTCTTAGGGTCGTTGTCCTGTTGGAAGGTGAACCTCTGGAGCAGGTTTTCATTAAGGATCTCTTGGTACTTTGCTCTGTTCATCTTCGCCTCGATCCTGATTAGTCTCCCAGTCCCTGCCGGTGAAAAACATCCCCACAGCATGATGCTGCCAACACCATGCTTCACGATAGGGATGGTGCCAGGTTTCCTCCAGACGTGACGCTTGGCATTCCAGCCAAAGAGTTCAATATTGGTTTTATCAGACCAGAGAACCTTGTTTGAGAGTCCTTTAGGTGCCTTTGGCGAACTCCAAGCAGGCTGTCATGTGCCTTTTTCTGAGTGGCTTCCGTCTGGCCACTCTACCATAAAGGCCTGATTGGTGGAGTCCTCACCACAGAGGAACACTAGAGCTCTGTCACAGTGACTATCGGGTTCTTGGTGACCTCCCTGACCAAGGCCCTTCTCCCCCGGTTGCTCAGTTTGGCTGGGCGGCCAGCTCTAGGAAGAGTCTTGGGGGTTCAGTGAGGCCACTGTGTTTTTGGGGACCTTCAATGCTGCAGACATTTTTTGGTACCCTTCCCCGAAATCTGTGTCTCGACACAATCCTGTCTCGGACCTCTACAGACAATTCCTTCGAACTCATGGCTTGGTTTTTGCTCTGACATGCACTGTGAACTGTGGAACATTATATAGACAGGTGTGTGCCTTTCCAAATCATGTTCAATCAATTGAATTTACCTCAGGTGGACTCCAATCAAGTTGTCAAAACATCTCAAGGATGATAAATGGAAACAGGATGCACCTGAGCTCAATTCCGAGTCTCATAGCAAAGGTTCTGAATAATATAAATAATGTATTTCAGTTTTTTTTGTAATACATTTGTAAAAATTTCTAAAAACCTGCTTTCGCTTTGTCATTATGTAGGATTGTGTGTAGATTGAGGAGGGAAAACAATAATTTAATCAATGTTAGAATAATGCTGTAACGTAACCAAATGTGGAAAAAGTGAAGGGGTCTGAATACTTTCCAAATGCACTGTATATTTCTCTCTTGCTTCTCCTTCAGTTTGGAAGAAATGTATTTGTTCAAAACTGTTAAACTATTGTCTTTCTCTCTCTCTGAGTCAATTACTCACCACATGTTATACACTGCAGTGCTAACTAGCTGTAGCTTATGCTTTCAGTACTAGATTAATTCTCTGATCGGGTTGACAACATGTCAGCTSTTCTCCAGCTACATCATGTTGCTACCCTACAGAGTGCTGTTGAGGCTAATGTAGACCTTCTTTGGAAAATAGTATGTTTTAATCAATTATTTTGTGACGTGATTATATTTAGTATAGTTTAATCTAAAAAGGATAACTTATTTAATGTTTTACCATTAATATTTTTATGAAATTCACTGAGGAGGATGKTCCTCCCTTCATCCTCTGAGGAGCCTCCACTGCCTCACAAGTAGAGGATTATAGTTTTCGGACTAAAAGTGTGTGCACGCAGGCAGCAGTTTGTGTGAAAATGGAACCAAAATGTCCATTACATATGTTTTCTGGAAAATTCACAGAAATATTGTCCTTTGAAGGATTGTTTGGGACTTTGGGTTTAGCCAGCAAGGCCTCATTTAAGGACGTAGAACTTTTAGTCTGTACATAACATGGAACAGTTCTGGGCAGTAAAGAGTTAGTTTTTCAAAATGCTTTTGCTGCAGCAACGTACATCACAGGGTGAAGCCAAGCGCCAAGTTCATAGCAATCTTCTAACCATAATATACAATAATATGCCCCTGAAAAAGTATATGCCCACTTTCTAATTTTCTCTACTGTTGTATACGTTTGATGCTAACGTTATCAGATCTTCAACCAAATCCTAATATTAGATAAAGGGAACCCGAGTGAACAAATAACACAACAATTACATACCGATTTCATTTATTTCATAAACAAAGTTATGCAACACCTAAATCCCCTGTGTGAAAAAGTAATTGCCCCCTTACACTCAAAAACTRGTTGTGCCACCTTTAGCTTAAAAAATATAGAAAAATCAGAAAGGGGGCAAATACTCATTTGAGTACTCATTTGAATACTCATTTGATTTCATTTGACTCATTTGAGCTTGAAATAAACAAAAATCCCAATAAACACAATGTAACTTTGAAACAATAAAGCCAAACACTTAATGACAAAAGATAAGTTACACACACAAAAAGAGAAGAACACTCACCAGGTTCTCCTTCTCGATGCGCTGCTGCTCGCGCTGCCTGTTGAGGGCGCTGTGGTAGAGGCGGACAGGGGGCGGACCCCCTCCTCCTCCGTTGGACCTCCTCCGGGAGCTACTGGTGGTGCTGGTGCCCCCCGTACTACCCGGTCTCGAGTGGGGCGAGGGGCGCGACAGCTGGCGCAGCAGCCTCTGGTTCTCCCGGTCAATCTGCCGCACCTCGTCGTTGCTAAAGGAGTAATTCTTCCTGTTCCTGCCTCCACTGGGACAGTCGATGGCCAGGCCACTCCCCAGGCGACTGAGGAAGGCTTCAGAGAGAGAGGAGGGAGAGATGACAGAGGAGGAAGCAGCAGATAAACATTTTGTTAGTTAGCTGTCTGATTTGTTACAAATGGAGCATCTGCATGTCAATGAAAATATTTATAAAAACATATGTAAACCGCCACTTTCTCAGATAGCTCCTGTCCTTCTGGACTGACCCCCCCCGCCCGCCCGCACACACACCTCAGCCCCTGCTTCTCCCCACCTCACCTTCTTCTACATCTGGGTTCCAGGAGCCCCCTTCCTCCTCCTGGGGTATGCTGCTGAGGTTACCAGTGGGAGCGCTCCCCTCTGTCCCTCTATGCTGCTGCCGCTGCCTGACACCCACACCCCCAGGCCCCACACCCTCCTCCTCCACCACCACCCTCCCCACTCCCAGGTCCAGGGACTGGGCCGGGCTGACGTCGGGGGTGGACAGTGGGGTCACATCAGTCACGGTGTCCTCCTCTTCTTCAAGGGTGGCGGTGGTGTGAGGCATCTCTCTGGGCGCTGCCGAGCCCAGCCTGGGGGGCCTCCATCTGGGGGAGGAGGGCATGGATGTCTGGTGGGTTGGGAGACCGGGCTTGGGAGAGGGCTCTGGGCATCCGGTATGCACCTGAAGGAAGAATAAGATGCATTCAGGGAGTTGTTTTAAATGTTAAAACGAGATAAATTCTGGATTTTAAGAGTGTCTTAACTCCTGCTGAACAACTGAACAACTGCGACCATAACAGTGCCTACATTTACATTTGAGTCATTTAGCAGATGCTGAAGCCCTTTTCCAGACTGTTATGCAGATTGACATACAGTTAGCAGTGATTCTCAGTACTCCTGTGCCAGTTGAGTACTGCAGGTTTTTGTCCCAGCTTAGTGCCATCACACCTGATTCAACTTATCAACAGATTATGAAAAAAATAAGGCTCAGTGGCAAATTAATGTCCAACTAGTCAGTTACAACTGTGTGGAGTTTGTGACAGCAACTATGTGAGCTTATTATACACACTATGTCCTGGGACTTCTATGATATTCTATATAGAAGACCCCCTTACCTTCCTCATCTTCATTAGTGCAAACCGTAGTGAAACATTTTGCTACAAAAACGTGTTTCTTATTAGGTCCCTCCCCATTTCAGCCCGTTTGGTTCGTAGTGAATTCAACCCAGGTGTTTCACTGCTGAGCTGGGACAAATAGCTGGACCCTGTGCGAATACTCTTAAAATGCATCCTGCTTTCGTCCCTTCCTTGAAGTAACCATTGGGTATGCGTACAAAGCTGGGCAGTACGGCAGCTCTCTCCAGGAGCAGGATTGAGAATGACTAGCCTAAGCCAGTTAGACAAGAACAAGTTATAATCCTACCATGTCCACAGAGTGAGAGGGCTCGGAGGAGCAGCTCTCCCCACTGCTGTAGCTCTCATCCGTCTCCGACTCGGATGAAGTGGAAGACGGGGACAAGCTCCTGTGGCGGAGCTTCCTGACAGGCTTCTTGGGAATGCCGTGTTGTGTCCCAATAGGTCCGGGTATCAACCTTGGGTTAACAAAATATAAAGTCACGAAACAAAGGCTTAGCCATCCAACTGAATGACATGGCACAGTCTAGATAAGAACGCAACCTGGTAAACAGAGGATGCAAATGCTTTGCCTGCATATTGGAACACTATACTGTTGATTTGATKTCTGTAATGCACAGGTGTCAAAATCATTCCACGGATGGCAAGTGTGTGCAGGTTTTCACTCCTGCCTTGTACTTGATCAATTAACCCTATCAGTCCTGAGGCCCCATCTAAAATTGGCTCCATTTCCATTTCCAATCCATTTATCCAACTTTCATATATCTGCATGTCCAGCCCCTAAAATTAGCCCCATAATGAAGTGTTTTACCATTGTAGGACAACCAGGGCTACAAGTAGAACACAAAACAATTTGAAATAAACAGTTGCATTCACGAGTTTTATTTATTGAAAATTTCAATTAAAAAAACAAGTCTCAGAAGCAAATGAATATCCAACTAGTCAGTGACAACTGTGTGGAGTTTGGAGTTTGTGACAGCAACTATGTGACCTTATTACAGTATTATAGACACTATGTCCTGGGATTTCCTATGATCTTCTATGTAGAAGAACCCCTTACCTAACAACTCATGTAACTTGTGAACATCATAAAGCAAAACATGTTACATGTGCATGTTCGTGAGAGTCTCAGAGTAGATATMTTTTAATAGTTTGTAGCTCAAACCATTAGGACTCTACAGACGTTTTTGTAAGACCCGGCCCGGGCTCCTTGAGGATCCACCCTTGTCTCACAAACACTGCTCTAGCTCAGCCTCCGTTGATCACAGACTAATGAGCAAGGCAGTTAACCCCCAACAACAACTGCTCCCCGGGCGCCGATGATGTGGATGTCAACTAAGGCAGCCACCCGCACCTCTCTGATTCAGTATTGGTATCTACGGATGCAGACGAAATAAACACATCCAACGGTCCAACTCAGAAGTCTTTAGCTCAAACAAAACATTTTAAAACGGGGTTATAAGTCCAAAATGCACCAGCAGTTAAAGTTACTGATTAGTTAGGAACTCCGCTCACCTGGTTGTTTAGGTCTTAAATGGACACAAATTGAAAGGAAATAACAAAAACTAGCAGACACTGCCCTCCACGAAATGAGTTTGACACTCCTGCATAATGTTACATGCTTGTTTGCTGCTATCTTGGCCAGGCCTCCTTTGGGAAAGACATTTATAATCTCAATAGTCACTTATAAATAATAAATACATAAAATAATAAATACACGAAGATAAGAAATTTATATGCCTGATTTAAATGTTGAGAAGGAAATATGGGATTTCTAAATAATCAGGAAAATAAATCTTTGAACCTTTGACCCAGTGGCCTCCCTGACTCTTCCTCGCTTTCATCTTGACTCTGATGATAGCCATCTTCATCATCATCGGCGCCTTCTTCCTGCTCCTCTGCCGATGACGCTGTGCGGATGTCGCTGGAGCTCTTGGAGTGGATGCTAGATACCTCCTCTGCACCGCTGCCGTCCTTCACCTCCGAATAGACAGGTAAGTGAATATAGTTTACAACTACTACAGATATTACAACAGACCATGGTTTGACATTTGTTTTACTCAGCTCCCTGGTCATGGAGCAGTTCTCAAGCTTTTGATGGATGTGTTATTGAAATGATTATCACTAAGAACATGAATGATGAGGATTGCATTTGATTTGACTACTGTTTCTTTTAAATCTGTACTGTATTGTATAAATACAATTGGAATTCTAATGGACATTTTTAGGATTAAATCATGTATTTTTTTCAAATAATTATGCTTCCTTGACATTGATTAGGCCTC
Organism: Salvelinus sp. IW2-2015; assembly: GCF_002910315.2. Lineage (NCBI taxonomy): Eukaryota > Metazoa > Chordata > Actinopteri > Salmoniformes > Salmonidae > Salvelinus > Salvelinus sp. IW2-2015. The sequence goes on from NC_036853.1 coordinate 43,186,926, forward strand.
AATTCCAATGTACCCCACGCCTGGGCAGTTGTATTGAGTGACATAATGCCACCCTGTGGCGTAAAGTAGAATGAGGAAGCCACAGACTTTTAAAATGTTTTCATTTAACCTTTATTTAACTAGGCAAGTCAGTTAGGAACAAATTCTTATTTACAATAACGGCCTCTCTCGGCCAAACCCTAAACCGGATGACGCTGGGCCAATTGTGCGCAGCCCTATGGGACTCCCAATCACGGCTGGTTGTGATACAGCCTGGAATCGAACCATGGTCTGTAGTAATGCTTCTAGCACTGAGATGCAGTGCCTTAGACCGCTGCGCCCCTCGGGAGCCCTGCAACTTGCCTACTACAAGTTATTACTCCTGCATGCTGTTATGCCTGCATGTGCACTGTAAATCGGTTACAGATAGGGTGCATTCTGATTTTATAATAAAGTACTTGTTGCCCTTTCCTTGTGACTTCACCTTTACCCTGGCTAAAGTTGTTGGGAAAAGTCACAATGGAAATGATAAAAGATGACAGTGGTTATTTTCATCAGACTATCCTTGTTCATGCTTTTCTTACAGAACATTCACCAAATAGCGTCACCATTAGCATGCCTACCTCTGATTTATTGGACGATATGCTAGAAGACCTGCTCCTCCTGTCTTCGGCCTCAAAGCCATGACCCTTCTCCTCTGTCCTCGGTTGAAATATTACTCCTGCAGGACTAGGGTCCCTAGTACCACCACCGGACCTCTCTGTACCACTACGCCGCTCTGTCTGTGTAGCCTCCGGCTGGATGTCTGGCTCCTTTCTAGCCTCAGAGCTTATTTCACTCTTTCTTTCACTCTTCCCTTGCTCTTTGCCGATGCTGTCACAATCAGCGTCGCTGTCGAAAAACGAGTGATCCACCTCGCCCTCCAGTTCTTTGGGGCTGTACATAACAGTTGTCTCCCTCAGCACTCTGGTCGAGAACTGGAGAGAGATAAGGGGACATTTAAAAAAAWATATATTCGATACTCTCAGCTGGTTAATACTTCATTTAAATTCGAAACGGTAGCCTGTAGGTGACCCTCCAATCATCAATGATTGACATATTTAATCAAACCAGCATTAGCAATGTTTAGGCTATATGCATTGTATTTGTTGACAAACGGCTTCGTACACACAATCTAGCTACCTACATAATGTCAGCTACAGTAGCTAGCTAACTGTGAAGGAAGTCTAAAAAGCACTTTTACAGTACCCAATGCCAAAGGCATTTAGCTATTTTATTTGACCACAGGACAATGCATCTAGCACTTAATTGCAAGTTTTATTGATCAACGTAAAACATCCACATTTCTAATTGAAGAGCTAGCTAACTCTAGTAAAACAGTTAATAGGTGTACGTTAGCAAGGTGTGGAAGTTCCTTGATATCACTGACGTTAGCTAGTTAACGTTACTGTTAAGATAGCTAGTAGTTAACGTTACCTAGCTAGTAGAAAGACTGACACTTTTACAGTCAGTACCCAAAGTGACGTTACCCAAGGAATTCTGCTTGGGCATTCTGCATTCAGTAATTTATTTGACTACAGGACACTGCATATAACGCTTCAGTGTAGCCTTGATTGATGGGAAAGCTAGTAACGTTAGCTAGCTCAAGTAAAACATCCACATCTCAAATGGAAGTTAGCTAGCTAGCATAAAGACAGACAGTTAACTTTACTGTAACGTTATCAAGTCAGTATCCTACAAAAGACCGAATCACATCGGCTGATCCTATCAAGAAAGCTCTGCTAACGTCAGCCACCTAACCTAGCTAGCTAACGTTAGCTAGCTAGCTACAATAAAGCACACTAGCCATGTTTTTTTTACGACCTTACCTGGCATGCACGCTAAATGTATGACTCAAGACAAATCAGTTGGTTAATTAGCTAGCTTTGTTTTTTAGTCTATGCCGTTATAACCAAGCAGTCTCCATGTAACGTTACTTTAAATGGCATATTGAAAGTAGTTTGCTAACGTTACATGAAACGAAGCTAGACTAAATATGTGTGGGTTGAATAGCTACTGTAACTAAGCAACGTCTTCTTTTAGTGTGGCTTTCCGGAAGACTAGACGCTGTGGGCAGGGTTGCCAGGTTATCAAAATTTCTAGCCCAATGACCCTAAAACTACACCCAAGGCCTGAAACTATCCCAATTGTTTTTGCGCAGCAAGAGAGTACTTGACACATTAAACCCAATAAACTGTTTTTCCATAAATTAATCGAGCAAATTAAGAAGGAATATCTTCTAAGTAACTTGTAATGACGTTATGATCGGGTTTCCATCAAAATAATAAGTATTGCGAGTTAGCTAAAGTAATAAAGGAATTTGAATATGTTGCAAGAGAAAAGATAATTCAATCCAGATCATTTCTATAAATGGATGTCGATTTAACTCTGTCTACTTTTGGCATAAATTTGACAGGACAGTTAGAGTGATGAAAGTTAGACAGAGGATATCGAAATCTCTACCCAAGAAACACTTGGAAGAACTTAAAAAACGAATGTTATGCAATTTTTCGGGAAATTGTGCCTTAATAAGTGCCAGATGTTAAGACTACATACAACCCGTTATAAATGGCCTATTTGCTAGATTGGCTTGTCATTTCTATAGGCATAGGCTACTGACTCAAATCTTGGTTTATGATTGCAATTCAACTTTGCCATTGGTTTGCTTAGCTAAATGCAGGTAGCCTATAGCCCCTGATAGGCCTACATCTAATTTCAGATAGTCTACAGTAGCCTAGGCAAGATGTAGGCAAGATGTAAACTGAACGATTTAGCAATTTGCTTAGTTGAAATTGACATTCTAATTTATTCAACATGAATAGTGAGGTTATTTAGAGGTAAAAATTGCTTGTATTGTCCAATAGCCTGCTGGAATACGCTTCTGGGGATGGGGTCTTAATTTAAATCACAAAAAAAATATTAACAATATGGATATGAACTGAATATGCTTGACAACATCAACCAGTGTTTTATCTGGAGCCTAATCTGACTGACTGTTACTGTCAATCTAATGCATTCTAACAACAGCTGACAATTGCGATAGAGCTGTGACCAATGCTCCCTACAATTTTGGGGGGCACTGAGCAAATTTTAGGTCTTGTGAGCAGAAACTTGAACATTGTGAGAATTTACAGTTTTAGCCACAATAGCCTATTGGCTACTGTCTATCTGAGCATAATGTAGGCCTACCAACAAAACCAATGGAGCAAATCCCATAACATTTTCACATGGAAATAGCTTTTGGTTTCTATGATATAGCCTACAGTAGCCTATATGTGGTGTTCGACGCAGGCCTACATTGCATGAGACTTTTAAAAACGTTTTTACATTATGAAGGGCTTGATATTAATACTTTTTTACTTGGTCTGTAACATGATGTACCAAATAGGCGACTGTAAATTGCATTGTATTGTGTTGTATGATGCAAGAAACCACTTTACAATATAAAATGAATTATTATTAACATACAGAGAATTAGACAATGTAAATTGTTGTAATATTTGTTCTGTCTTTGGAGGATTAAACAGAAATCCCCCATCCGCTTGTTTTAAAAATAGCTATATTTTGGAGATCATTTCATTTTCAAATACCGAAAGTGAGAGGTTGTAATCTGAATAAAGGGAAAAAGGCGCTTTGCAACACAGGGTGACATTCTTACTAATCTGCTAGAGAAACAGTTTGGATTTGAGTATAGCTTTGTATGATGTAAGCCTTTAGTGAGAGGTCTAATGCTTTAATATTTAATACAAATATATTTATTAAAGAACTATTTAATATTTCTGCCCTCCGAATTCATATTCATTAGATAAATAGGCCTGTTTAATTTTGTCTGGCTTGCCATTCCAAGGCTCTGAAAAGCATCCAATTATCTCTGGTCCCGTGCCGTCGCTGGGTCGCGGATACRAAAGGTTCAGGAGGCCCTTAGCACTTCATATCTGGTTTAAAGACTACTGCCATTCTGTTGGCATACCTTTTATAGATAACTATGACACCTTCTGGAAACAGAAGATGCTCTACAGGCATGACAAAGTCCATCCAAATCATCTTGGCTCCTGGACTCTTTCCACACATTTCAAGGCTGCGTTAGAGACAATGACTTATCAATGAAGCAAGCCCTGCTCAGATAATCCCTACTTTTGTGTCGCTGAGTTGTCGTAGTGCTGCAGAAAATGTACATAATCCCAGGAGCATTGGAAGTCCCTTGAATGCCTCTATTGATCCTATAGCAATTGCATGCAGTAAGCATGTGTCTATGAACCAGAGTTATACTGTTAGCACTGAGGTGGTGTGCCCTAGTAGGAAGTTGGCTGTGTGCAGCTCACCCTCCACTATCAGCTCAAACATAAATATCACTGTCATGTCCCCTCTCTCCACTGGGATTATCTGCCTCAAACCCTATTACAGGGGCTGAGTCACTGGTTTACTGGTGCTCTTCCATGCCATCCCTAGGAGGGGTGTGTCACTGACATGATCTTCCTGTCCTGGTTGGCGCCCCCCCTTGAGTTGTGCCGTGGGGGAGATCTTCATGCACTATACTCGGCCTTGTCTCAGGATGGTAAATTGGTGGTTGGAGATATCCCTCTAGTGGTGTGGGGGCTGTGCTTTGGCAAAGTGGGTGGGGTTATATCCTGCCTGTTTGGCCCTGTGCGGGGGTATCGTCGGACGGGGCCGCAGTTTCTCCCGACCCCTCCTGTCTCAGCCTCCAGTATTTATGCTGCAATAGTTTATGTGTCGAGGGGCTAGGGTCAGTCTGTTATATCTGAAGTATTTCTCCTGTCTTATCCGGTGTCCTGTGTGAATTTAAGTATGCTCTCTCCAATTCTCTCTCTATTTTTCTCTCTTTCTTTCTTTCTCTTTGAGGACCATGCCTCAGGACTACCTGGCCTGATGACTCCTTGCTGTTCCCAGTCCACCTGGTCATGCTGCTGCTCCAGTTTCAACTGTTCTGCCTGCGGCTATGGAACCCTGACCTGTTCACTGGACGTGCTACCTGTCCCAGACCTGCTGTTTTCAACTCTCTAGAGACAGCAGGAGCAGTAGAGATACTCTGAATGATCGGCTATGAAAGCCAACTGACATTTACTCCTGAGGTGCTGACCTGTTGCACCTTCTACAACCACTGTGATTATTACACTGCAAAAATTTAAATCTAAGTAAGATTAAATATCTTAAATCAAGGCAATATATGCTTATATTTCTTCTTATCAGCCAGTTTTTATGTTGGAGCATTTAACTTGTTTCAAGCTTTTTTGTCCTTAATTATCTTAATAAGATAATATAACTTGTTACTGAGATTGTATTACTGGTTCTGAGTAATTTAATGCTCGAAACTAGAATTACCAGAATTATAAAGCTGTTTGATCAACACTGACAAGTACAAAACTGCTTTGTCAAAGTCAGAATTTCTTATTTCAAGTATCTTATCCTTTTCATCTCTTCACATATTAAGAACAGATAATGACCAAATGGAATTCACTCTTTTATTGTCAATCTTACACACAGCACAGCAATCATGTAGACAAAATACAGTACACTTTTCATATCTGGGGAACACACTATGAGTAATTTGAACTGTTGTACAATTCTATTACATCCCCAAGATGGTATTTGACATGTACATAAGTTTGGCTCTTGTTGCTAATTCTGTAATAAGAGGTCAAATCAACCAGCTTTTCAGCATCCACTAACTCAGTGGCCTGTGCAAGGTGTGGGACCTCAACTTGATAAGCCATGACGTTTCTATCAAAGCGTATAGTTTGAAATGGTTGATATTCCAAACAATAAAGCCTAGAATCAACAAGAAATATGTTTTTGACCAGTCCAAATTCTGGCATATTACCATTCAGTACTTTGGCAAAGATCATTGTCACGACTTCCGCCGAAGTCGGTCCCTCTCCTTGTTCGGCGGTCGACGGCACCGACCTTCTAGCCATCACTGATCCATTTTCCATTGGTTTTGTCTTGTCTTCCATCACACCTGGTTCCAATCCCATACATTACATGTTGTGTATATAACCCTCTGTTTCCCCTCATGTCCTTGTCGGTGATTGTTTGTTGTATGTATTGGTGCTAGTTATGTTCTGGTGTGCGACGGATTTTGCACCCTCTTATATATATGTTGGTTTCCGGAGTTTTTGAATTTTTATTAAACTGCTCCGTTTATACCAAGTTCACTCTCCTGCGCCTGACTTCCCTGCCACCAGCACGCACCCATTACAATCATGGACTTCTGAGTTATGTATTTATTACAAGCCATTTGACTTATACAGCATGGTTTACTTCATTGAAACCTAGGATGTCCCTCAATTTTCCACGTAAATATTGTAGATCTTTAACCTCTGAWACAGGTCCCATCTCCCTTTCATTTGAAAAAATTGGGTGCATTGAACTGTCAACATTTTGGCAGCTTTTATATATTTTGTTCTGATTGATCAAAGACTTACAAATATTTGTAAAATTGAGCTTGGAAGCACATTGTTTAAAGAAAATGTTTACTGTCACGTTCCTGACCTATTTCTGTTAGTTTGTTGTATGTGTTAGTTGGTCAGGACGTGAGTTTGGGTGGGCATTCTATGTTGTCTGTTTCTATGTTGGTTTAAGGGTTGCCTGGTATGGCTCTCAATTAGAGGCAGGTGTTTGGCGTTCCTCTAATTGAGAGTCATATTTAGGTAGGTTGTTTCACAGTGTTCGTTGTGGGTGGTTGTCTCCTGTTTCAGTGTTTGTCGCACCATACGGGACTGTTCGGTATGTTTGTACATCGTCATTTTTGTGTAGTCTATTTTTCCCTGTTCGTGCGTTCTTCGTGTTTTATTGTAAGTTCGTATGTCTAGGTTTGTCTACACATTCGTTTTGTTATTTTGTTAGTTAATTCAAGTCTAGTTCGTTTTTCTGTCTTAGTTGTTTGTTCGTGTCTTTATTAAATCATGTCATTTCACAAAGCTGCGCCTTGGTTCAATCACTACTACCGTAACAGACTCAGACCGCATACACATATATCTAACCATTGGCCCCAATGACTTTATCTGTGATGGCAAATGTATCATAGAATGCTGTTTAGGTGTAACATTGCGGTCTGGACAAAGCTCCATTCCAATGCTTCAAATTATTTTCAATGAGTAACTTCAACCTAGACACAGTCACAATGGAAAGAACAGGTGCAAATACTATCTGTACAATCTCTATTAGCTCAATTATCAGTTGTATATATGCATTGACTTCCAAACTCTCCAAAACAAATGGTAATATCCTTAGCAGGACAAGCATTTGCCCAGATGACTGTTTTAGTTTACCATCACTTGACGTTAATGTACTAACAGAAATTGGGGATGGCCGATCTCTAACATCTAGAGGGGAATAAGGGAAACCAAGAATAGCAGAATTCACTGAGTCCAGCTCAATCTGTCCTGACACGACAAGATGATTCAAAACACATTTGATTTCCAGTGGGGCTATACCCTCCAGAATGACATGCATAATGTCTTGCGGAGTTTGTTGTATGATATCAAAGGCTGGGAATTCAACTAACTTGCTCCTTCTATTGATCCCATATGTTGTTCTCAGGCTGTTGCGAAGCAAGTCCGTCTGTTTCTATTTCTTCTGACATGCTTCTCCAATGTCCTTTTAGTATATGCATCCTCATTGAAGTGTGACTGCATGTCCTCAAAAGAACACACAGTGTCTGCACTTGTTGTAGGCAAAGCCCACACCCTCTTTGAACCCTGCTAGTTCATGTTGTGCCAGGGTGTCTCCACAGAGAGACCATGGCACCATATATAGTTCTCTGTTAATAGTTAGCATTTTAACCCCACTGTACAATGCATCCATATCTTCCATGATTCTATTCAATATTACATCTACACCAGATTGACGGAGGTCTGCTGATCTAGCCATGGCAAGTAGCCTGATAGCAGCCAGTTTAGACCTGTGTTTTGGATTTATATTTCCTAGGGTGGCGTACACCATTAACAACTTGTTCTTTGATGCAAAGGATCCTAGTGGATTACAAATTTCTATTTCATCCGTGTAAAGAACAATCTGCAATGCCTTTGGTTTCTCTGAAAATAAGGGATGTGATTTTAGAAGAGCACCATCAACAATGTCATGAAAAAAAATTTCCCTGCACATCTGGGTTCCCTTTTCAACCATTGACAAAATCCTTGGGTGTGATAAGAACTGTTCTAGACTTTTGACTAATGGTACATAAATGATTTTATGATCTTTGATGAATGTATTTTGATCCTCCACATTTCATCCTGCATATGGTTCGAGCAATTGGAATTTCCTCTGCGTCCAAACAGCTAAACTGCTACTTAATAACACTGACCTGTCTAAATGTTGTTGCAACACCAGCAAAAGGGTCAATGAAATTGTCAAATATATCCATTGCATCTTTTTCAAGTTGACCTGATGTGCATCCTGAATGCTTCTTTAGCACTGCCTCCATCTGCTTCCTGAGGTTGTCCAATAGTGATGATTGATACTTCTGTACCCCAGCAACAATGTCATTCACGCCTTTCTGAAAATGAGAGAGAGAGGTGGGGAAGTCATCAATCATGGAGGTTGGAACACACCATGTATACCTAAGATATTCAGATTTGCTTATGACATATTCATTAACATAAGGGATCAACAATAGTAAGGTGGATAACCTAGCACTGAGAATGAACTCAACCATCACTGAACCACTACAAAATGCTCTGCATAATGTAACAAACCAAATGCTGTGCTCTGTTCAGAAAGAAGCATCTTACCTGTGAGAGACAATACTTGGCTCTGGCATTTATCACAAAAGCAGTGGCATGTGTTGTCTGATCCTAAAAAAAAAATGGACATTGAATGTAGTATCAGGATACTACATTCAATGTGCATTTTTTTTTTAGGATCATCAAATGTATATTTGATGAAAATACATTTTCATCAAAGATCACATGTCAGGACATGTGCGGGCTGGACATTACTAGTTCATGACAAGTCTAATGTTTGTGATAGGAGAAGTGGTTGCGAAGACTGACTATGAATGCTATTAGTAAATCTAAGTACTTAAAATATGGTCAATTTCAGTAGATTGCCACCAACCGAGTAACTTACTTGTTGCATTGTGACAGCTCCATGTTGGTCAATGCCCCTCTGAGTCAGATGTATGGAGTTGCTTATCAGTGATGAATGTTGTTCTGTGTACCACACATCAAAGAAACAGATTATTATTTGAAATTGTATTTAGTTTCACCAATAGAGCTATTTAAGTGTTTTGTTCCTATTTATCATTGATTATTTTCACATTAACCCAGCTTTAGCCATAAGAGTCATTATCGCTAAAATTATCGAATAGCCTATGGACAGACAGTATGACTTTGGTCCGTGTATCGTCCGTTCATTAAATATTTGTTTTTAAATCCAGAGAACCAAAAAAGAAATGCTAACTAGCTAACGTTACTTACTTGTTCCGGTGGTACTTGGCTTTCCTCCGATAGCTGTTCATCTGGTCGGGTGCAATCAAAACGTTTATGTTGTGAAACTGCAAAATAATATACTTTAGTATTCAATTCACACCGACATACTGTAGCTGTACATTATACATTTGAAGTTGCATGAATACAAAGCACGTGCTAAGGTACCATACATCTGGCATGATGCCAAACCATATAGTTAATTGTTACTCATATTGTAATTGGCTAACTCCTTTCATTACTCTAATAATGTACAACCATCTATGTAGAATAACAAAGCATATTACACTAGAAACAGTAACAACTACAGTATTGTATATTTTACAATTCGTTTGCATGACGCACGAGCAAAGTAATACAGCTGACGGCATACATGAAAGGCATTGCAATTTGTGTGAGTAAATGCAACCAACCAACATTGATATGTAAGCAACTCTATCAATAACAAGATTATCATCACTACCTAAATGCTTGAATCGAATTTACAAATAAATATTTTCCGAGGCTGAAGCGTGACAAGAAATAACTACACTGAAAGACCTAGCGTTGTTTTTAGCTGCTTCTATGCGTGCAAAACGAATTCTCTACTTCGTGTTTGCGTACAGTCTTTAAGTACCAGAAAGTTCCACTAGGGGGCGAATAACACAATGGAACACAATGACAATCCATTTTAACTATTGTAATAAAATAATCTGTTACCTTCTAACAGGATGGCAGCACATTACTAAAAGCAAACGCAAGTAAAACATTCCCACTGCTTTCGATGAAAAGGGCGGAAAGAACTGAAAATGATGTTCACAAGTATTTATAATACGACCAGTAATTTGATTGGAGTAGAGTACAACAGCACTGGGACTTCTAACTATACATGTATCACTCCGATTTACAGGTGTTCTAATAACCGTTAATTACATTAACGATCGTTATCTATCTTAAATTGTAACAAACTTCGCACCGCAAAGATGAACATATTTCCCCAAATAACATTTTAGTTAAATTATGAATGGTCGTCAGGAGAGGACCATAACGTGTAGACCTACACAAAGTAGCAGTAGCAAGCTAATGTGTAGGAAAATGTATATGTGGTGCTTGGCAACAGTCCAGTCCCAGTCCAGTTGTGGAACTATGTGTGTTGGCCGAGCCAAATAAATAATTAAATAAATAAACACATAATCTGTTGTCGTTTATTACTGTTAACTAATAAATTGCGCTTGTAGAACTGTTGTATAAAAGCAATATCACACTCGCGGTCGTGCTGTTATACTGAATATTATTATCTGCGGCCTCATACCTACGACCGAATCACAGCAGTGCACTCCCTCTCGTGTGATATTGCTTAATGGACGTACGTTAATGGACGTACGTTCATCATATTATCTAGCTAAATAAGGGAAGCCTATAACTAAAAAGTAAAAGACGGTCCAAATATTTGAGTCATCTAACAACACCATGAATGAAGATGGAATGGATGACACATATCTAGGCATGGATCATATATCAACCGCAGTATTAAAAGGTAATGTTAATTTGTTTATACCCGTCTACCTTTCTCCTTAGCAAGCTAACATTAGCTTACGTTCATTTGAATTGGAAAGTTGGCAAACCAAGTTAGCATGCTAATTTTAACTAGGTAACGTTGACTGTTAGCAGTTAATAATTGCACGAACGGCCATTCGTTGAAAAAACTAGAACTTTGGTTTGATTGAGAGTGCTTTATTGCCAGAAATAGTGTTGATGAGGTGTAAATGTGCCCTAATGACTGACACCTTCGATTATTTAGCTTTGGCGCTCTTTCTATTGACAATAGAAAATAAATAGAAAGGGCGTCAAAGATGGCGAGCTAAATTATCTATGGTGTCAGTCATTGTCTACAATCTTAGCTAGGCAGGCAAAGATTAACTACCTAAGATTTTCAATATGGGAGACAATTTAGCCTTAACGTTAGTTTCATTAGCTTGCACTATCTTTTGGATTAAAGTAATTGACGTCAACGTTAATGATATACTGGTAGTCTAATTTTGTTAGTTAACATTAGCTAGCTTGGTAAATCATTCCTGCATTAACTGGAAAGGGAAGGCAGTATGCTAATGTCTCATAACCTATATCAACCTGACACTTTGCGTCTATAAACTATGATTTAGTTGCTAATTATTTAACTATTTACCATGTGGTTAAATGTGTTTTTCAGCTGCTAATATAAGCACAGACATGCTGCCCAGCCTCTCTAAGGAGGATTTCTGTGATCTTTCTCGGGCCAGAGCACTTCTTCAGAAGGAGAACCATTTGGAGATTTACTCATGGTGAAAATGAGGTAATGTTAGATTTTGACATTTGGGAGACATTTCATCTAACCATGCAGACAGTGTTTCCTCTTATCAAAGTAGCATTTCCTGGCCATCATTACAATACATGTATCTAAAGATGTAGTTGTTTTGGTGTTTGCTGTTAGGTTGTTGTTACAGTGTGGATGTTTCTTTTTATTTATAAATACCAATTGAATAAATGTATGTCTTGTACAGGGTCAAGAATCAGACCTGTGTAGACCAGGCACCTCTGGGACCTGTGATTTCAGCCCCCCCCCCCCCCCCCCTCTTCCCTCGAAGCAGCATTACCCATGCAGAGCAAGGGGAATAACTACTCCAAGTCTCAGCGCGAGTGAGTTGGAAACGCTATTAGCGCGCACCCCGCTAACTAGCTAGCCATTTCACATCGGTTACACCAGCCTAATCTCGGGAGTTGATAGGCTTGAAGCACAGCGAAGAGCTTCTGGCAAAACGCAGGAAAGTGCTATTTGAATGAATGCTTACGAGCGTGCTGCTGCCTACCACCGCTCAGTCAGACTGCTCTATCAAATCATAGACTTAGTTATAACATAATAACACACAGAAATATGAGCCTTAGGTCATTAATATGGTAGAATCCGGAAACTATCATCTCGAAAACAAGACGTTTATTCTTTCAGTGAAATACGGAACGTTCCGTATTTTATCTAACGGGTGGCATCCATAAGTCTAAATATTCCTGTTACATTGCACAACCTTCAATGTTATGTCATAATTACGTAAAATTCTGGCAAATTAGGCGGCCCAAACTGTTGCATATACACTGAGAGAAGTGACACAATTTCACCTGGTTAATATTGCCTGCTAACCTGGATTTCTTTTAGCTAAATATGCAGGTTTAAAAAATATATACTTCTGTGTATTGATTTTAAGAAAGGCATTGATGTTTATGGTTAGGTACACATTGGAGCAATGATACGCACCACATTGATTATATGCAACGCAGGACAAGCTAGATAAACTAGTAATATCATCAACCGTGTGTAGTTAACTAGTGATTATGATTGATTGATTGTTTTTTATAAGATAAGTTTAATGCTAGCTAGCAACTTAACTTGGCTTCTTACTGCATTCGCGTAACAGGCAGGCTCCTCGTGGAGTGCAATGTAATCAGGTGGTTCGAGCGTTGGACTAGTTAACTGTAAGGTTGCAAGATTGAATCCCCCGAGCTGACAAGGTAAAAATCTGTCGTTCTGCCCCTGAACGAGGCAGTTAACCCACCGTTCCTAGGCCGTCATTGAAAATAAGAATGTGTTCTTAACTGACTTGCCTAGTTAAATAAAGATTAAGTAAAGGTGTAAAAAAAAACGGCCAAATCGGTGTCCAAAAATACCAATTTCCGATTGTTATGAAAACTTGAAAACGGCCCTAATTAATCTGCCATTCCGATTAATCGGTCGACCTCTAGTAACAAGCATGATTTCCGTTAAGAGAGCAGCAGTGGATGACTTCCAGTATCCATGCAGCCGTGAACTCACTGTAATGGCGAAGCGTCTCATAGAGTACTACYCAATGCTGCGGGACAGATCTACAACCAGTGGAGCTGAGTGGGTAAGTCACTACTCAGGTATTCAACACATGTTTCTAAACGCAGCACTGTTGGAACCTGGCAGCCAAAGTGCAAACATCTGACACTCAAAATAGGAGGGATGTGCTTCATCCAGATCAATCAGGGCAACATGTGTCTGCTTGTATCGTTTCATTTCTGGATTCGATTTTGTTTAATGTGATTTATAACACAAACAATTTGTTGTTTTTTAGGAATCTGTGAAGAAGCAGCTTTTGAAAAGGATTCAGAATGTGACAACCCCCAAAAAGAAGTAGGGAGCGACTCCAAGAAAGAGGCCACGAAGCCTTAGATTTCAGAGCAGCCAGGAGATGTCCACTGATGAGACTGATGAATCCACCTCCTCAACCCTGATCTTGGAGAGATCCCCACAATCTAGATGCATCACCCCAGAGGTTGAACAGTTAGGTGGTAAGTACACAAATTTAAATAGTGGATAGTGTTTCTGTATAAATGCAACTTCTACTACTACTACTCTAAATGAGGGACTAGAAACAAAGTGACTGTTTAGTCGTCAGTGTTTCCTGTGGAATGAGAGGTTTGGGGGGGGGGTAGTACCAGCGGAATCACTGGTCTTAATTTCAGTCTACATTTTTAAATGTTAATTGGTCGGGTTTGTTATGTTTTCTGGCATCAGAAACTACTGAGAGCCTACAGAACCAGACCAGACATTATAAAACTCTACAGGAGATGTACAAAACCAAGGCCAGACCCAACCAGAAGGATGTTTCCCAGCTCCTGGACCTTGAATTCCAAGCAAGACGGGCCTTCATCGACTCTGATGCTACTAAGGAGCAGGACAGGCCTACCAAGATACTTCAAGCGTATCCCTGCTTCAGAGAACTGGATCATGTAAGCAAATGTATTAATTTTAAGTAGGCCTATGCTTCTTTAGCCTGGTTAACACTAGACCGAATCTCAAATGAGATGCGGTGTGGGAACTGAGCAGCATGAGAAGCCATAAGCAGAGACGGGGGTAAACTACTTCGTGCAAATGTAAAACAGTGAGCGCGCTAGAATTCGGTCTGGTAGTAACCAGGCTAATGCTTCCTATGCCTCCAGCTAGATAGACAGAGTCTTACACTGTCTGTCTGTCTGTGTCAGGTTATGGATGAACTCCGGCGGATCCTCGATCAAGGGAACTCCCGCTTCATACCTGAACTGAAGACCCGCTGGGGGACCTTTTACAACAAGGCACAGTTTTATGGAGTGTTCAAAAAGGTCATGAAGCCACCGTTGCTGGACAAAGGTAATTACTGGCTCTGTTGACAATGGAGAATTCCATGAACGGATTCATTTTTGTTTAAATAACGCTGCAGTAAATCAAATGAAACCATTTTTGTTTTTAACAGTGAAGCACTCAATCGCCATGATGAAGGATTTACCAGATATGTTCCCATCACCTGTGGCTCCACCAAAGAAGTTAGGACATGCAAGTGAGGCTATGCTTCACATCCTTGAGGTAAGAAATGTGTGCATGTATTAGAATTTATTACTTAACCATAACATACAAAGAGTGTGAATTGTCTTTGTGGTCATATTTGTTTTTCTCTTTGTGTTTGTGTCAGTCTGCAGAAGAGCCCAATACCTTTCTTCAGGCGAGACCACTCTTCAGCCCTGTCGTGCATGTCTGCGAAACCAACTGCGTACTGGCCATTGGAACCATGCCTGTGGTGACCTTCCCAAAAGAGGACATCTATGCCAGCGTGACGTATCTCATGGCGTGTTATTACGCCTTTCACCTCACATATCCCAAGTGCATTGCGACACTCCTCTCTGTGCTGCAGACAGAAGTCCTCTCGGACGCCATCCATGACCGGGACATGACTTCTTCATAGAAAAAGGCTATGATCGAGTGGAAAAAGTTAATTACTGACTAGGGTTGCACRATACAATTTTTTTATTTCCAGTCCCGATAACAGAACTGTGTGTATTGGCTCATCCGAGAACCGATCCGATAACCTTTAATAAATAGGCAGGGCGTTTGTTGTTTATTATAAGAAGGTTTAAAGCACTGTTATGTTTGTTATCTTCCCATTGGTCTTACATTTTCACCTTGACCACCAATGGCCTTTGTTGTTGTTTTTGCATCCTTTGTTCTGCCCATATCAGCCTCTGGATATACTGAGTCCTCAATAAAGAAGTGAAAAGAAATTAGAGCAAGCCAATCTCATTTCTAGAAGTAGTACAAGTACATTTGTCTTGGTCAGGATTACTTATTTTAAGCACAATATGCAATTTTTCTGTAAATTCCTGGGCATATTGCCTTATTTCAAGACGATTGCAATAGCATTGGATTCTAAATTTAAGCACATTTTCCTACATATTGAGAAAATAATTCTTAAATCTTTTCTTTGTATCCAGACAAATGTACTTGTTTTTAGTGTAGCTGTACTTGTTTTAAGATATATTTACTAAACATGTCACGTTCCTGACCTGTTTTCCTTTTTCTTGTATTTATTTAGTTGGTCAGGGCATGAGTTGGGTGGGTTTGTCTATGTGGTATTTTCTGTGTTGGGAGGTTTGTGTCCGGCCATGATTCTCAATCAGAGACAGCTGTCAATCGTTGTTCCTGATTGAGAATCATACTTAGGCAGCCTGGGTTTCACTTGTGTTTTGTGGGTGATTGTCTTCCGTGTAGTCGTTGTGCCACACGGGACTGTTTGTCGGTTTTCTATTTGTTATTTTGTTTCATTATAGTGTTCAGTTCGATGCTAATAAATTATGGACACTAACCACTCCGCGTATTGGTCCGATCCTTCTCGCCTCTCCTCATCCGAGGAGGAGGAATTAGAAAGCCGTGACAAAACATATAGCCTTATTTCTGTCACGATCGCTGTCGTTGTGGAAATGACCGGACCAAGGTGCAGCATGGTGAGTGTACATTTATTTTATTTTGATAAATGTCACCAACAAAACAAAGAACAAAGGAAACGACCGTGAACCTTACTTAGGCTATAATGCCACTTACAAAGACAACTACCCACAAATACAAAAGGAAAAAAGGCTGCCTAAGTATGAATCCCAATCAGAGACAATGATAGGCAGCTGTCTCTGATTGAGAACAATACCCRGCCAAAACATAGAAACAAAGAACATAGAGTTTCCCACCCGTGTCACACCCTGACCAACCAAACAGAATAAAAAGATCTCTACGGTCAGGGTGTGAATTTCAAGATGATGGCACTAGGATTTGCTACATTTTCCTACATATTGAGAAAATGATTCTTAAATCTTTTCTTTGTATCCAGACAAATTACTTGTTTTTAGTCTGAACGCACTAGGTTTAAGATATCTGCGTTCTTTGAGACTAGATAATTTTACTTGTTTAAAACATTTTGGCAAGTTAAACTTTTCCTGTTCTGTTGGCAGATAATTTTGCTTATTTTAAGTAATGTTTCCCTCATTTTATTGCTTTTTTTCTTGTTTTTGAGAGCTGACTTTTTGCAGTGTATTATTTGAACCTGCTGGTCATCTATGAACATTTGAACATCTTGGCCATGTTCTGTTATAGTCTCCACCCGGCATAGCCTGAAGAGGACTGGCCACCCCTCATAGCCTGGTTCCTCTCTAGGTTTCTTCCTAGGTTCTGGCCTTTCTAGGGAGTTTTTCCTAGCCACCGTGCTTCTACACCTGCATTGCTTGCTGTTTGGGGTTTTAGGCTGGGTTTCAGTACAGCACTTTGTGACATCAGCTGATGCAAGAAGGGCTTTATAAATACATTTGATTGATTGATGTCTACTTCTGATAAGCCGCTCAGTAAAACAATCAAAACAATCAAGCATCCCAGAAAAGTGCAAATAAATTGCCCACATTAACATGTGTTGCCTAAGAAACAAGGTTCATGAAATCGTTAATAACCGATGACATTCATATACTGACTATCTCTGAAACTGACTTCAATAATACCTTTGATGACATAGCGGCAGCAATACATGGTTATAACATCTACAGCAATGCTAACGGGGTCGGTGTTGCAGTCTATATTCAGAGAAACATTCCAGTAAAGCTTAGAGAGGATCTCATGCCAAATACTGTTGAAGGAAAATGGCTACAGGTTCATCTACCTCACCTATAGCCCATTCTGGTGGGAAGCTGTTATAGACCACCAAGTGCTAACATTTAGTACCTGGATAATATGTGTGAAGTGCTTGATAATGTATGTGATATCAACTGAGAAGAATATTTTCTGGGGAACCTAAATATTGACTGGCTTTGATCAAGCTGCCCACTCAAGAAAAAGCTTCAAACTTAACGGTGCCTGCAACCTAGTTCAGGTTATCAGTCGAGCTACCAGGGTATTTACAAACAGCATAGGAATGAAATCTACATCCATGTGAAGAACATTTGATGGTCTGTGGTGTGTAATCAAGAGCAAACAATCTCTGCACTTGACACATTTATGAAATTGTTTACTCCAGTTACTAAAACACATGCACCCATTAAGAAAATGACAAAAAAATTGTTAAATCCCTGTGGATTGATGAGGAATTTCAAATTTTTATGGTTGAGAGGGATGAGGGAAAAGGAATGGAAAATAAGTCTGGCTGCATAACCAATTGGAAAACCTACTGCAAATTTAGAAAAAATGTGGCTAAACAGAACAAAAAGAAGAAACTATATGAAACAAGAATAAATTATATCAAGAATTACAGTAAAAAGCTTTGGAGCACCTTAAATGAAATTTTAGGCAAAAAGGAAAACTCAGCTCMTATCAGGTATCAAGGTAAGACGCAAGTGCAGACTGAAGTAACAATGTTAATTGTAACAGGGGCAGACAAACGACAGGTCAAGGCAGGCAGGGGTCGATAATCCAGAGTAGAAGCAAACGTACAGGACGGCAGGCAGGCTCGGGGACAGGCAGAGTTCAGTAATCTAGAGGTGGAGCAAAGGTACAGGATGGCAGGCAGGCTCAGGGACAGGCAGAGTGGTCAGGTACAGGGTCAGGACAGGCAAGGGTCAAAAACCAGGAGGATGAGAAAAAGAGATGCTGGGAAAAGACAGGAGCTGACAGGACAAACAGTGGTAAGCTTAACAAACAAGACGAACTGGCACAGACAGACAGAAAACACAGGTATAAATACCCAGAGGATAAGTGGGGAAGATGGGTGACACCTGGAGGGGGTGGAGACAAGCACAAGACAGGTGAATCAGATCAGGGTGTGACAGTTCACTAGATATATCAATATAATTACGCAATGTTGAAAAACAGAATGCTTCCCACCACTAGATCACATAAGTAGACGAGAGCTGGACGTGATCCTAATGCTGCCACCAATATAGCGGATGAAAGTGACAGCTGCAACAGGGACTCTAACCAGGGCTCATTCGTGGCAAAGTGAACTCTAACGGCCGTTGCCATTAAAGCCTAGTGTGCCTCTGGGCAGAGGCAGTCGGCCTACAATGCTGGCATATGCCTTGTTACAATAGCCTAAGTATATGACCTGATTGACATGACAGTAATAAACAGCCTTGGAAGTGCCAGAAGTGTAAGCCAACATAATTCATTATTTGACATTAACCTGTTTTAACTGCATTGATATGTCTTAATTGATTACAGTCCATACTCGGTATAGTTGCAAATACCATGCAGTTGCAGCAGGGGAATTTAAACCAAACAGATTTTTTTGCCAGGTCTTCTGTTTCTCCATATATATTGATGAATTAATTTCCCATTATGAAAATGTATCCCCATTTCCCAATCGATACAACAACAACCATTACATGATTACTGAATACTTATGTACATGTGACATTTCAGTTTCAAAAAGGACTAAGTTGTTGCAAAGACAATACCAACCAGAGGGCGAACACATCTTGAAAGACTTTGGTTGCAAGCAGGACACCGACATCATATTTTTGGGAACAGTAATGAGGTGACCAATACTGGTTGCGATAAACTGTGCTATTGAAATGAGTGTGTATTTATGGTTTATGGACATCAGCTGGCGATAATAAGGATGCTTGCTGCCTTTTGAGGCAGAATTTCTAGACAGGACTTCCTGCGATCCCAATCACATGTATCCTTCGCCGGGGAGGCTATCCCATAACAGCTTGCAGCACAGCAAAAACATTTCTGTATTAATGGCGGACAGATGTCCCCGCTTGGGATAACATTTTCCAGAAGAATAAGGAATAACTTAACTCATCCTGCTTATTGGCAGTTTAGGGATGAACAGCTAAACTAACTAATCGTAGATTCAGCAATGTTCAATTGTGAAGAACCGGACAGTTTTTAAATCATGAATTGGTGAACTTGCAAGTCAGCTAAAGACATGTAACAAATTGTTTCCCAATTTGTTTTCAGGGACTATAGTGGGCACCAGATTGCGTTTCACTTCATTGAATTGGCTTGGCAGGAGAAAACAGTCCTGCCCGACTCGTTTGGAGGTAAAACACATCTGATGAAAAACATAGGAAATGCAGCTGTGTAACATTACTGTTCAATCTAGCCAGCCATGTTATTTGTGCATTCTGTTGTTAATTCTGTTTTGCTAGCTAGCTGCATGGAGTGTCTAGCTAACGTTCTCTAACTTTCTCTTGACACTTTTCCTTCCCCTATTGTGTTGCACCTTTGGGGTTGGTTAATATTAGCAGCTAAGTCATTCTACTCTTACCGTAAACAACTTGACAAAGACAAAAAATATGCAAAACGGTTAATAAAAATAGTTGTGGCTTCAGCAACTTGAACCAGCA
The DNA here is from genome assembly GCF_002910315.2 of Salvelinus sp. IW2-2015. NCBI lineage: Eukaryota > Metazoa > Chordata > Actinopteri > Salmoniformes > Salmonidae > Salvelinus > Salvelinus sp. IW2-2015. The sequence continues at coordinate 43,206,995 of NC_036853.1, forward strand.
CTAAAATTTGAGCAGTACGGTTAATTTCTTCCCCCTTGTTCCAGGCTGAAGGACATCCCAGCCTGACACCCTTTAGATGAAAAGTACTTTTTGCGAACCTTCCAGCCTCCAGGATAATCACCCGATCCCAGAATATTATTCAGAAGTGTGCGACATCTCAATGTTGATTTGTCAAATTGAATATGCCATTTAGCAGACACTTTTACCCAAAGTGACTTAATCATGCTTGCATGAATTCAGTGGCGGATTTTGGTCTAGGCGGCATCTTGCGGGGGGCGCCTGTACAATTTATTTGGGAATGGGGACATTTGTGCAATCGGTTTTCTATCACTCATTTGCACGTCACGTCAATGATATCATGTCACCGTGTGGGACTGTGGGTCAATTAACCTTGTCGGAGTGGGCGCCCTGATTCTAGTTTGTGAGCTTGGCAGGCTACTACCTGGGAAGGTCTCCCACTCAGAAGTACGTGCCTGAGCACCCAGGGAGCCATACAAGCTAGAACCGCCACTGCATTTTACATATGTAATGAATACTCAGGGAGGAAAAGGTGTAGATTCACGCGCAGGTGTTCATTTCGCCTTCGCAGAAGGCAGGAATCGTGGTCACAGGCAGGCAATGGTCATACGCAGGTAGTCAAACTGGCAGGTGAATCAAAACTAGGACTGAAGGCTATAACTGGTTCTCACAAACGAGCTAGGAAAAGGCTTAGTAGAGTCAAAACGAACAATACCTCACAAAGGCACAAACAGAATGAACTGAAMTAAATAAGGAGCTGATGAGACCAGGTGAGTAACTAACACAGGTGAAATCAATGAACAAAAATGAAAGACAGGGCTACGTTCAAGAACACAGAAACAGAACACGAGGTTGACTAAGAAAATAAATACAGAACCTTACAATGTGTAGTCTCATGAGGCCAATGGTGACTTTAAAAACAACATGTATTTCGTTTTGCCCCTATTAAGCACACATTTTAAATCAGCAAGGGATTCTTGCATAGCTATACAATCTGACTGTAGTTTTGACACAGCAAGATCAACATGTAACTGACAGTTAGACTTACAGGTTATGTCGTTGTTTTGTGTTTGAATTGTTTACGTGTCCGCTGTGCGGGGAAATGATAAGACAAGCGGAACTACGTAGCTAATAACTGTTGTAACGGGGATCCTTATTGTAGCAACACACTTTTGGAGGGAASGCAATCCCGCRCTGTGTTAGCTAARTTTTCATGTCATCGGGTGTAGTTCATAAAGTTTGAAGCGTATATGTTAGGATGGTAACGTTATAATAATTAAGGATGAAGCGTGAATTCATGCCAGGAATAATAAGTGTGAAGTTTGATTTCCTCCCTTCTGTAATAAGCAGCCAATGAGGTATTTTTCCTTTATTCATGTGTTTAATCTAATACTGTTATAGCGCCGGCTAAACTGTTTATGTATGTAAGCACTTCAGAGTTATACCAAGCTAATAAGTCACTCGTAAGATAAGGTTGTAAGAGTGTGCTTAACTGTATTTTTCATTTACTTTATAGTTCTCACGGAAGGTGATAATTCTGACTAAATCTACAGAATAAAGCCGCCAGTTAAAATCAAGGAACGGTTGTGCTCGTGGTTACTGGAGGGAGCTACAGTGAGAACTCAGTGCTCTTCACGAGCAAGAGAGAAAGAAGAATCTTACCCAGCTGTAAAACGTCTACAAGATTCCCAAATCCTGGTAGGCCCTGTCATCTGCCAGATAAGAGTTTTGCACCTACCTGCAACCTAAGAAGAAAATCTCCACATAAGGAAGCATCGTGAGGCAACATAAGGTCAAGACTAACAGGAAAGTCAGACACGCAAGTACAAGTCAAGGTGTTTGAAGGTGGTCCTAGCCTTGTGAACAGCTAATAAGAGACTTTAAGATTACAATTCGTAAGGACTGGAAATAGTTGTGTATTTCAAGAGGCTGGTATTATGCATTTGTTCTTTCTATCTTAATGTATCGCTGGTATGTGTATTACTGGAAAAATATTCTTTACTTACTAAAATATATATATATATTATATTATATACAGTGGGGAGAACAAGTATTTGATACACTGCCGATTTTGCAGGTTTTCCTACTTACAAAGCATGTAGAGGTCTGTCATTTTTATCATAGGTACACTTCAACTGTGAGAGACGGAATCTAAAACAAAAATCCAGAAAATCACATTGTATGATTTTTAAGTAATTAATTTGCATTTTATTGCATGACATAAGTATTTGATCACCTACCAACCAGTAAGAATTCGGCTCTCACAGACCTGTTAGTTTTTCTTAAGAAGCCCTCCTGTTCTCCACTCATTACCTGTATTAACTGCACCTGTTTGAACTCGTTACCTGTATAAAAGACACCTGTCCACACACTCAAACAGACTCCAACCTCTCCACAATGGCCAAGACCAGAGAGCTGTGTAAGGACATCAGGGATAAATTGTAGACCTGCACAAGGCTGGGATGGGCTACAGGACAATAGCCAAGCAGCTTGGTGAGAAGGTAACAACTGTTGGCACAATTATTAGAAAATGGAAGAAGTTCAAGATGACGTCAATCACCCTCGGTCTGGGCTCCATGCAAGATCTCACCTCGTGGGCATCAATGATCTGAGGAATGTGAGGGATCAGCCCAGAAACTACACGGCAGGACCTGGTCAATGACCTGAAGAGAGCTGGGACCACAGTCTCAAAGAAAACCATTAGTAACACACTACGCCGTCATGGATTAAAATCCTGCAGCGCACGCAAGGTCCCCCTGCTCAAGCCAGCGCATGTCCAGGCCCGTCTGAAGTTTGCCAATGACCATC